>NC_090442.1:362349689-362652719 GCF_031143425.1 Pleurodeles waltl | reverse complement strand
CATATGAAGTGAAGGAGTGGAGGGGGGAGTCCTCCTACCTGGTGGTTCGCAAGACCGTAGGAACCCGTTATATGTGCTCCACATAAACTACTTCAAAACCCACTTTAGGAGGTCTATAGTCAACATGCTCCTAGTGACAGATGAAGGGATGGAAGAGGAGTGTGAACAGCTCCCTGACCTACTTTCTGTCCAGGAGCAGGATGGGTCAGTAGGGGGTGTTTTGTTTACCCTACTCTGACACCGAAAGCAGCAGAGTGTCTGTTGCCAGTTGTTGGTGCAGTTCTCCTCCCTGTTCGCCCTCAGCCCTGGGCTTACACATTTGTGTGCCCACGATATAGATGCTGGAGAAAGTCTGCCTGTCAAAAATAAATTTGGAGGCTATTGGATAAGGTGGGGGCCAGTATCAACGAGGAGGTCTCCAAAATGCTGGCATTAGTGGTGATTGAGTCATTCAACAGTTTCGGTGCAGCCCATGGTGTTGGTACCCAAGGCTGCCCTACCATTCACCACTCCAGAACTCAGGTTCTGTGTGGACAAGGGAGGACTCAGTTCCATCACCAAGACTGACTCATACCCCATACCTCAAGCTGCTGAGTCATAGACAGACTGGGCCTGCCAAGTTTCTCAGTAGCTTTGATCTCACATTAGGGTGCTGGCAGATTGCTCTGACTGAGGGGGCAGAGGAGAAGTCTGCATTCTTGACCCCAGAGGACCATTTCCATTTTTGGGTGATGCTCTTTGTCTTAATGAATGCCCCTGCCACCTTTCAAAGGTTGGTCAACAGAGATCTAGCTGGGAAGGAGGCATTCTTTGCTGCCTACTTACTTCCCTGTTTGGGAATCACTTCTGAATTCAGCTATACCACAGGCCCCTCAGATGGCTCATGCAAATGATGGGTGAAAATCCTGAACTGTTGAGGTGGTCCATCTCCCTACAGGGATTGGACTTTATGGTGAAACACTGACCTGGGTCAGACCACATCACTGCTGATGTCCTAACCAGAGTCTTCCACCTTAGTATTGAAAACTCCCATGTGGTTGGGTAGTTTTCCCCACTTTCAGCTGGGGGGACACATGTTAGACCTGTCAGCCTTATGGTAGGTTTTCCCCCATATGTTTTGCCTTACTCTTCCATCTTTTTTGCTGACCTCATTTTTATTGGCGTTAGGACACTGTGCACTTTACCCATGCTATCCAAAGCTAAAGTGTATGTGCTCACTCTTCAAACATAGTAACATTGGCTTGTTCCCAATTGACATATTTAATTTAGTTAGAAGTCCCTAGCAAGTGGTACTACATGTACCCAGGTGCTGTAAATTAAATGCTACTAATGGTCCCACAGCACTTATTGTGTCACCTACTTAAGTAATCCTTTAACCATGTCTCAGGCGTGCCATTGTAGCCTGTGTGTACAGTTTTAAACTGCCATTTCGACTTGATAGAATATTTCTTTGTCCATGCCCAAACCTTCTTTTTTAATAGATGTACATTATACCTTGGGTAGGCCCTGGACACCCTAGAGGGCACTATATTTAAAAAGTTGGACATGTACTTTTAAGTTTTACATGTTTTGGTAGTGAAAAACTCCTAAACTAGTGCAATTTCCAAATGGGAAAAGAAACCCAGTTCATGTTTGGTGTCTTCGGAATTACAATGAAAAATCCTAACTTATGGTGAAGTCAGATTTTAAATTACATTTTTCACAATGACACTTTTTGAAAGTTGGTATTTTCCTACCTTAGCTATTAACTGCCTGGGACCTGTCTCTGTGTCATATAACTGGGTGGAGTTAACATTTGGGCTTCGTATATTTCACCTAGACAGCCACACACAATAGGGATCTTAGGTGTGCTTGAATGGGCCATTCCTGGGAGGATGAGAGGGAGGAGCTGGACCTAGCGCCTATTTCACTTTCTTACATGCAGTACTATGGGGGTGAACCACCAACAAATAAAAAAATAAAAAACAAAGTGTGGGTTGGTCTTCCACAAAGACATTCAGGGGTATGGTATCTGTATTCAGGGCTTGAGATAATGCAGAGTGCAGGGCATCAGAAGGCAGGCTACCCATGAAGGGTTTCGGCTCAGGAACTGGCTGAATGTGAGCACCTGCAGCCAATTCCCAGATATACACCCTAAAGGCTGTGCACAGCAAGGGGGTTGGCTGCCTATTAGCTGGAGACTAGGCCCTGCAGTCAACTCCCTAACATGCACATATGAAGGCTGTGTGCAGAGGTGGTTTGCTGCCTGTGGTGGGATTGGTTCAGGGCCTGGCGATAGGCCAGATTCTGTGGTTAAAAACCCACTGTGCACAGTGGAAGGCCATGCACGGAGTGGGGTTGGCCAGCTGTAAAGCTGCAAAGGTCATGTGCAGCAGGGAGCTGGGTGTCCGCCGAGATCTGGGAGCAGGGCTTGGCTGGAGGTCAGGCCTTGCATTTAACCCCCTACTGCACACAGCCAAAGAACAGGTCCAGCTGGGGACTTGGCTAAATAAAATAAAAAACTCTAGAATTCAGTGGAAAAAACAAAGAGCAAAGTGACGTAGTTAGGTATGATTGTAAGAACTTACCTTACTTTTAAAAGAAAAACTGAAATTCACTGAAAAAATTAAGACCAAGAGAGGTTATGGTTGGTGTTGAGATAAGACTTTAATGTTTGAAAACAAAAAAAGACTGAAATTCAGAAGTTAAAGTTTTCTGAGATAACTATAACTTATGCCCCCACCATGCACAGCTTGTGACCTCAAATATTACATCACTTATGATCTGTCAAATTACATCATTGTTGACATCACTGATGACGTTTCAAATGTCTTTATGATGACAACACTGATCGCATCATAAGATAATTGTGACACCATTCCAAAGGAATTGTGAACATGCAGCAATTCAACATACTACACCTGTGGCCATTTTTTTACTCACCTTAATGGGATTACCCTTTTAAAGACTTCACATGACCCACAATTAGAAGTCAAGAGGATGACAGGTATACATTTGCAATTGGAATGACACCTTCCACCACGCTCTGTGGCAACCCTTCATAGTATAGTAAAAGACACTACACCATATAAAAATCCTCACTACATAGAATTTGTCTGCAGCACTGTAGTACAACTATTTTACATGGACATGCACCCAGATATACACTAGTTGATAACCTATTGTCAACAGAAGCTTTGATCTTTCTTACAGATTTTTGGAGCAAGCTTTAGCTTTTTTCCACAATCTACTATCAAACATTCCTCTGCAACATTTACATTGTTTAATATGGAGTAATACTCGCACCCCAGACTTTAGTAATTAGTTAATGCTGCATCATATAACCTTAAACATGCACAATTACACTTGAATTCAAGGCTTATACTGTTTCCATGCTATGGACCTATGTGTGTACACTCTGTGACTTTGGGCCTCATTATGGGTGTGGCGGTTTTCAGACCACAACACACTTGGTGGCAGTATGGACCACTGATGTTGCGGCGGTCCGACCGCCACATTAAAACCCTGGTGGTAAGACCGCCAGCATCGCCAGGATCCAGCATCCATGATCCCGGTGGCCTGGCAGTGGCGGAAATTGTAATCCGCCATGGCAGCACATATAACACCGCCATTAAAAGGCTGGTGGAGAACAGGTGCAGGGGCCCTCCTGCCCAACACTGTTGCAATGTTCACTGAAGCTGTCAGCTTGTGCTCCGGTACCCTGCAGGTGAAAGCATTGCAGCCGGCTCCATTATGAGCTGGTGACAATGCTGTAGCCTGTTTCCTGCTAGGCTGCCAGGTGAAAAATGAGGTTTCCGCCACCGACCTAGCAGGAAACTTATAATTACTCTGGCAAGTTGGTCGCCACAAAGCCAGTGGCCATCCTGTCGGAGTTTGGTGGACGGGAAAGCCTGTCTGCCAAACTCGTAATAAGGCCCTTTATGTTGAAGATGACTATGCTGTTATCAGTGATGTCATCAGTGATGTCATTTAACATATTATGAAAAAGAGAAGAAATTAAAGCAGATCAGATAAATATGTTCACTCACAGGACAACAGAGCTAATACAATAGAGCCACAGACTGACGCTTGCATCCATAATAACTTTCAGCATGGGGCAAAGAGTCAGCCACTTGAGACATTGGCTTTACTACCCTTTGAGTGTCATCTTCTTTTCTGATCAGAAGCACAGCCACCTAAAAATGAGTATACTTCAGTGCCAGGACTGTTGGGCCAATCCTTCCATTTATCTTTTTTTTTCTTCTCACTTCTTTCCTTCTTGTCATTTTATCTTTATTATGTTACTGTTCCCAAACTGCTAGTAGGATGCACATTTATTGTTCCTTTCTTCTATGGTGCATTGTATCTTGTGAGGTCACAGCCTCTGGACCAACCCACCGCTGTTCTATGATATTGTCCATAGTTTCATTGTTTTACCATTCAAAGATAGCCATCACAATAGACCTAAATGTAGGGGGGGCCATGCTGAAACTTCAAAACAACAAAACACAATGTACAATACCATTTTAAGATGGTTATCTGCTGCTCTGTTTAGTTTTATTTGTGATAGTGTCAGAGTCACCAGATCCTCGGGGTCTGCGCACGTTCCCAACACGTCCACCACTGAACAACTCCAAGACTCTGATAGATAAATCACAGAGGCTAAGAGAGTTCAAAAGGGGAAGAGGGGATTGGGAAGGGAACAGCTGGGAAGGAGACCTGTAGTAAGAAAAAAAGGTGAAAACACACAATATCAAAAATTACATCTCATGAAATCAATACTAGACTATGACTCTAAGCATTGTCATTCTGAAAACATGAACAACCTAAGAATTAGGCTTAAAATGACTAAGTTTCAAGATGACCGGATACCTGTAAGGGAATCAAGATGGATTAAATGAAACTTTCAAATTCAAAATACTTTCCTTTACATGAGAATCAGCAAAACATTCTGAATAAGTTCTAAAACAGTCATATGAATCCTTTTTTGAGAATGCATATTAGGACCATACAATATTACATCTAAAAACTCTGGCCTTTTGTGTTCTCTTGAAAGGTTTCAACACGAATTGCGCACATTGCAGATTTTGATATACATAGTAAACACCATGAAAGGATTGTGCACCATGAATAACACAATATGGATTCAGGAAACAAATCACACAACTTTTCAACTCAAATACTACCAAATAAATGTCTTAGAATAGTGGCATACAATGAACAACATGAATTAAGCTAGAGGAGAGAATCGTGCTTCTTTCAGATTCGAGTGCCACCATGTAAAATGTCAAGAAATGGTAGCACGCAATGAATATGAAGGTTAAATCACCATTAAACGAATCGCGTGTCTTGCCGATTCGTAAGCCACAATGTAAATGCCAAGAAATAACGGTGCGCAATGAATAACAAGGTTAAAACACCATGAAACAAATCACGCGTCTTGCCGATTCTTAAGCCACCATGTAAATGTCAAGAAATGGTAGTGCGCAATGAATAACAAGGTTAAAGCACCATGAAACGAATCGCACGTCTTGCCGATTCTTAAGCCACCATGTAAATGTCAAGAAATGGTAGCGCGCAATGAATAACAAAGTTAAATCATCATGAAACAAAGCGCGCATCTTGCCGATTCGTGAGCCACCATGTAAATGTCAAGAAATGGTGGCGCACAATGAATAACAAGGTTAAATCAACATGAAATGAATCACGTGTCTTGCCGATTCGTAAGCCACCATGTAAATGTCAAGAAATGGTAGCGCGCAATGAATAACAAGGTTAAATCAACATGAAACGAATTGCGCGTCTTGCCGATTCGTAAACCACCATGTAAATGCCACAAACACTCAAGTGCACATTTCACACGCGCAAAGTAATCTGTTAATCATAAAAGAATTAGGCCCAAGAATATGAGAGTTCTCAATAATAGTGTCGGAAGGCCAACCCAACCACCGTCTTACCGCCCAGAACAAGGATCACCAATGAAGAATGAAGGGCAGAGGCCTGGAAGATCAAATAGGCCACCGGGACAGGAGCTCAGGAAGTAGCTGCTGCTCTGCACCGGGACCTCTGAATAGTGAGCACTTAGAGCTGGGCTGGCTCCCTTTCATAGAGTCTTGGCCCAGCCCACAACCACACCCAGGCATGTTGCAGGGAAAATCTCTAGAAGGCCCTGGAAAGGGACCACACCCTAACACACTCTGAAAGCCTGCAGCAATACATTGCAAATGAACAGTATTTGTAAGCACATTAAAAATAAGTCTTCAGGATTGAACTCTGCAATGCAAAAGGTTAAACAACAACATATCAGCACTTGCATTAATTACATTGTTTTGAGAGTGCTGGGTTTTTGCATTCTAGTCGCCAATAGAGCGTGCACTGCCCTGGTGTTGACAGATAGCACATATATGCTTGCCATATTTAGGCAACATCCTATTTTCTGTTTCTACTTGTATTCTTTCAATTTATCTTACGTATGTTATTGTATTTGTGTGACTTTATTGTTGTTGTGCAAATGGATGAATGCAAGAATAAGTAAGTGGGTGTTTGAAGATTTGCTGAGTGCATTTATGATTAAGCATTGAATGTCTAAATATATTGATGGGGAGGTACTTTCATTTAAAAGCCAGAACTATTTGAATTGCCAATGCCTGTTTGCTCTTTCTTTTAGTTGTCCAGCAATTCATCAGCTTGCATGTTTGCCTTGCTTGTAGTGTTTGAATCATTGACGGAATAGGGCAAATCAATGCATTTTGTGAACATATGATTCAGATCATAGTTAGTTTTTCTGGTTGGCTTCATCAAGATGATACCTGTAAATCGGTGACAAAATTGTACACCAAGTCAACAGATCCCAAGCTGATTTCTAAAATGTTAATAGTATAAGAGCTTAGGCCACCTGTTTCAGTGCACCATTTCAGGCTATTGGTTTAAAATTTTAATCTGGTACATTTGAGTTTAAAGATCTCTGGGGATATTACTACTGAAGCAGTGACCAGATCTGCAGATAACATAACACATCTTATTACAGCATTCAATAAATACTGGAAAATCTTGTGGTGATCTAGTGTGGCAAAAGTATTGTGTATAAAAACATATGACTATAGTACATAGACAATAACTTCTGTGATGTATTTCACAACTCTGTGCTTTTCAAAAGTATTAATGAGAAGGCTCAGTAATACATGCCAGACAGAAGCTATTTCTGATGGGACATTACCCAAAGTTAGGATGTCATTGTGATGTGATAGGAACCATTTTTTGGAACCTTTAGGGGCATATACTGTTGCAAACACAAATAATTTGTACTTAACTTATATCTATGAAATACTCTCTTAATTAGCCATATGACCATTTTTTTACCTAAGCAGGCAGGGATTTGCTTAACAAGATGGTCATCTAATAGTTGTCCTATTTTAATTTCTTTTGAGAGTATCTTCCCTTTAAAGTTCCTGGCCTTAATCTAACTTTCCTGAAGCAGAGCTAAAGGCTATCATTTAGTTGGTGGCTTGTCTAAATGTGGTGTCCACCTTTCTCAAACACCTTCCGATACTTCCTGCCTGTAAAACATTCATGAGGACCAGTATTGTTGACACTATCTTATCAGGCAATCTTAAGTAAAGTGCCAACTCAAAACAGGGACGGTGTTGTCCTCCAAAACAAATGAGGCAATGCTTATGATTCTAAGTTTGGTGGTCCTGTGACCTCCATTTTGGTGGTGGTGGTCCAACCGGCAACAGTCTGGTGGAGCAGACTAGCAGAATATGAGATTGGCGGCATAGGAAATAGGAGACAGCACAGGCTGCCGCTGTCTTCTAGAGTAACAAACAAGCTGGCAGAGACCATGTTTCCGCTGGGCCCATTACGAGGTTACACACCGCCAATGTGACCACTGCAGTCCAACCACCATGGGGCACAAGGTGGAAACAAGCAGTATAAAGGAAGACACTCACCTGTACACTGCAATACACGTCCGGAGTCGGGAGCTGCCATGGAGCCATACCTCAATGTCATGCCGCTGCTCCTGCTTGTTGAAAGACAGCAAAATCAACACCGACGTGGAAGACAACCGTAAAAACACACACCTACCTGTTTTTATTGTAATTTATATTAAATTTGTACCGTTAGCAAACACATCCTCGGGGGTGGACGCCAAGGCCAGCACCTACACCTATCATTCATGACACACACACTCACATACTGCAACAGGGATACCCACACATTCACAGCACACACACTTCAGTCAGCACACACACACTGCATGGCAATAACACACATATATGCATGGCAACACAACTCTCGCTCAGGGACACCAAAGGCCACACAACATACACACACACACAGCAACAACAACACAACTAATGCACATATACAAATACATTCCACACACTCACACACAACAATGGCAAGGGACTGGCCACACATACAACACACATAGACATCTATCTGCCATGGCACACAGACAACATCAATATCAAACAAGACTGCAATCAACACACACATCACACACAAACATAGCACAATGCATTAACAATGCCATGCACAATACACTCGAAGACAAACACACAAAATACACAAAGCATGCCACTACAACAGCACCTGCACAACTGCTAAGGGACTAACTGGACCATACATGGAAGGAGGCTGCATTGGACACATATCATGTTGAGCAAGTCCCCAAATAACAAGTGCACAAGAAATGGCCACAATTGGATTTCAGGGACAACCAATGCTAACAACACTTACCAAGCACAGTCCTAAAAGGGGGAAGGGCAAAGCAACACATCACTCAATGGCAAATACCCCTACACCAACAAGCTGCCAGGAACACTCACCTAAACTCAAATACAAAGCAAACTACCACGAATCCACACACTCCAGGCTTGTACTGACAAAAATCAAGAACACATACACCACATTGACACACTACCCATATCAGGGAAACAAATCATACGCCATACATGCCTACATCACACAACACAAAAAGAAACACATACCACTACAAACACAACACAATGCCATTACACCAACATTCAATGTACATACACATACCCATTACACAACACACACCCTACCTTTGGGGGACAACAGCATTGCACACAAACTCACAGATTGCAAAAACCATGACATGGAGCAGCAAGCAGCACAAACACACACAACTACACACACACAAACAATGTCATCCAGGAACATTAGAAACCTAGGGAAGGAAATGCTGGACAAAGGTGCAACACAAACTCTAAACAACAGGTCTGAACTGAACTGAAACAGTCCAAGGCCACAGGCCAGTCCAAACAGAGAAGGGCCAAAAGGCACCATCTAGGCACCAAAACTCAACTCTTGACTGCCAAATAACCTCTACAGGTAGGGGCATCAAGGGGGCAGGCAGGTACCTCAGCGATTATTGGGTGGTGGTGGGGGAGGGGGTTTGGGTTTTGGGGTGTGGGTTTGGGTTTCGGAGGGTGGTTTAGTTTGACCTTGGGAGGGGGGAACCTTCTTTGGGGGCTAGACTTCTTGGCAGGGGGAGGGGCATGGGTACTTAAAGGGGCCAGAGGAGGACTTGAAGGTAGAAGGGATGGCCTTGGTGAGGGTAAATCAATGTCTGGTGCAGTGGTAGGGGGGTGGGAAGAAAAGGGGTAAAGTCAAGATCACAGAGGAACAAATTTGTAGACACAGGGGGGTTGTCATCAGACGGGTGATGGGATTTGGAGGTTGAGGGAGTGGTTGTAGGATGTGTCGGGGTTGATGGCGTGGGAGTGTGTTTGTGGGAGGTGTGCTTGTGTGTGGTGGGTGTCCGTTGCGTGGGTGAGTGAGGGCTTCTATGTGTTTGGGGCTGAGGGGGGTGGAGGTGATGGGAATGCCCTGGTGGGTGGGAGGGTGTCTGTTGTGGTGGTGACTGCAGGTATGGTGTATGTGCTACATATAGGTGTCTCTGTGGTCAGGGTGACTGTGGGTATGACAGGTGTGATGGCTGGATCTGTGACTGTTGGTGCAGTGTCTGCAGGTGTGCCAGATGTTGTGTGTGTGATGCTGGGGATTGTGGGGGTGTCAGGGGAAGTCATGACTGTTGCTGTGCCTGAAGGTGGATATTGTTTGTGTGCTTGCCAGTGGTGTGTCTTGTGGTGCTTGTGTTTGTGTGCGCTACCTGTGTCTGTTGCGGTGGGTGTTCGAGTCTGTCTGTGTGCTTTGGGTGGGTTGGGGAAGTGGGATTTGGACTGGGAAGAGGAAGGTGGAGGGGGGAAGGAAGACACGGGGTGACTGGCTGCTGTCAATTTGGAGGCCAGAGCCTGAAATTATCTCTGTAAGCTAGAGATTGCACCATGAATGCCCTTCAGGAACACCTTGCTCTGTTGGGTCTGGCTTGCTGGTCCCTGGATGGTATTCACGATGGCTGTCTGACCCACATAGATTGACCTCTGGAAGTCAACAGCCTTCTCATTGAGGGCAGCAGGGCTAACAGAGGCTGGGGCCGAGGTGCCAGTGGCAAAGGAGATTCCCACCCTCTTGGGTAAGCGGGCACCGCCAACTTGGTGGGGAGCAACAGGGAGGGCGGTAATAGAATGGGGGCAGACAAGGATAGTACATGGGTGGTCCCCATGGGTCCATCACCACTAGGGAATGGCCACTGGATGAAGATGTTGATCTGTTCTCCCTGTGGCAATCCCCTTGCCCTCTGGGCAACTGGTCCCCTGCTGTCAGTGGTCCCGTGGACAGATGCTTCTCCACTTGGCGCGGCCAAGTCTCCTTCGCCTGCTGGGGCTAATGATGCCAGAAAAAAGAAAAGTATGGTTATGACATCAACATGAAGACAGTACAATTACAAATCAGAGAGGCAAGAACATCATCATGTCAACTGACCCGCCTGAAGTGACCGCAAAGTGCCACCATCATGTGTCAAGACAAAAACATGCATGCCTTCTGGAATCTTAAAGAAACACATTAGGAATTTCTGGTGTCACATACCTACAATAGCATGGATGAAGTCTAGCTAGAACATCAACCATACCACAATTAGGTGACCACCCCACAACAACCTTGCACAACATCCAGCGTACCACATGGAACCCATAGCTAAAATTTTGATGTCTCTGTAAGATACCCTAACAATTACACTGACACAAGCCCATACACACATCTAAATTGAACTGATATGATGTCCAATGTACAACTGATGGTGCTAAGGAAAAGCAATCCACAATGCCCAGATCATGCCATGCCTGGATTAGGTGACATGGAAACATCCATTTCACTAGAAATACAACACAACATCGTACAGCTGCCAAAGTCACACCTTCCCAAAATGAGTCAAGGCTGGTATTTGAAAGGCCCACTCAGATGTGGCACACATCTGAAGCTTCACCAAACTACAGGGAAGTCAGGTCCCATAGCTCAGGGAGAGATGTCTCCTGCATACACACATGAATGGTCTAGTAAGGCCCAGAATAGGCCCCACAAATTTCTCCCACCCATTTCCATCTGTACTTCTGAGTGTGTCTGTAGTAGATAACTGTAGTGTGCAGGAAAGAGGGACACAGACCTTGCACTCACTGTCAGGAGGACACCATATTGTTTTACATAGATAAACAACATCACTACCCACATCACAGACATGATAGGTTTGGCATCTACCTGTGTAGAATCACTGACCCAAAACACATGTCATGCGGATATCACTACAAGTCAATCCATGATGCATCCATACAGCCAGGGCACAATTCCCAAACAACACACAAGTTCTGGGGGCTCACAAACATCATACCACATCAAGGGCACAAATCATCATCAAGTGTATCAATACTCTGCACCTCCCTTTCGTGTCCATCATGTTTACTGCTGTCACACATGACTAACAACATACTATGCAACATGAATGTATCTGTCTGCCTACATATGATGGTGACACAGTCCTGCCTGGGACATCACAGTAAATGGACAACCATTGTAGATGTATCATGACTACAACAAGATCCCATGGACGCATATGCGAGGGATCTGTGATATTATGCCATCTCCATGGCTACCACATGGCAATATCTTATACATAGATATGTACCGTATTGGAAATGGACCGGATGCAGACATGTAGGCACAAGAGATGTTGGCTACACTGATGACACATCACCCATGACAATGCACATTCCCCACTCACCAAGGAAAGTCCCTTGCTACAGCTGCCAAGACATTTGTCATGTAAGTCATGTCACATGTATGATGCACAACCATGCATCACAGACTGCTGTGAGGCATAAGAATACAACATACAATGGAGAAAACGTGACCCTGGGTTGCAGATGTTAACTTACACATATCCTCAGACACATGATAGAGGACAGTGGCCCACGTCCTACTCACCTTTGGACTGTAACATTTGCCTGGAGTGGTTCCTGTGTGCAAAGTTTCATTCAGCAGGATTTTTATAGCACTCTGCTGGACACCTCACACTGACATAAGTGTTCACTGCTGGACAATTATACTGAGGGTTCACCATAGTATAATCCTAGGTCCCTTCTCCTAAAGGATGTGCACATCTGTTGGGAACACATCGCCTTGCTCCACAAATTTGATGCCAGAAGATATGTGACACATGACATATGCCACGTTGTCAGAGGGAGCGGTCTGTCCCTCACTCAATCACTTGGCAAAGGGGCAAACATGTCATACATATATGTACTTACCCCCTTGTGGCTACTGTGCTGCCCTCAAATGCCCATCCAATGCCGGAGATGCCACCACCAAAATGCAGGCTATTAGGGGGGTCATTGTCCAACGGGCACCCCGTCCCCGTTGGGAGGACATCCTCACTTCGTCCTCCACAGTCCTCTGGGCCCAGCGTTTCAGGTCCTCCCACCTCTCTCGGCAGTGGGCTCTCTGCTGGCTGTAGCCCCCCAGGTCCACATCTTCTTGGAGATGGATCTCCATATCCCCTTTTTCCGATGAGTGTTGACCTGCATGGATGCATAAAAACAAAACAAGAAATCATGTCCACAAGTCCAAATAAAAAATGTCAGAGCCACATACATGTCAATGTACATGAGTGGAGAAGTGTGGCACAATGTTTAGAGCAGCAGACCCTGATGCAGAGATCTGGCCTGGGACCAGGGTTCAATTCCTACCTTGGTAGTCTTGGGCTCAATTCCCTTGTACCAGATAATTCTCACCTTGGTGCCTAATCTAATTAATGGGTCCCACTCTGTAACTCTTAAGTAATCTCCACAACTGCCCTGACAGCGCTTGGATGCCCCTCACAGGGAAAAGCCGGGGGTTCCACAGCAGTATTTGTACAGCTCCTTGAGACCCTAACAGGTGAGTAGTGCACTATACAAGTGTGAAGTTTACAGTTTTTTACCAAGCTTAGAACATCCTCTCTTAACCTTCCAGTCCACCTGTGGCACATAGCGGTCACTGTAGACAGGGACATAACTGCAAACACTACCCATTTGGGTGAATTAGACACCTCACAGCACAGGCCCTCTATTGAGCAGTTGTCAATAGTGTAACTTTTGTGAATCATGACATGATCGCCTGACATTGATTAGGTGCAAGATGGAACACATCCCACAAAGTGGCAAGTGATAGTTACAGCTCACTGCAAGCAATGCACAAAAAGATACACAACCTCCAAATATCACATGCTACCAAAAAAAGTCATGAGATGTAACAACAAGCCTACTGACAGACCCACTGTGAATTGACCACATTGAAGGGAGTAACAGGTGGAGCATGCAAAGAGGAAATCCTGACCAGGTGTGCACATGTTCTGAGACAGATGCAGGCACATGCTACTTCAGAGGGTGGGGGTTTTCAGTGTCACATTAGCCAGTAGCTACACAGACACTGTGACATTATAGGGAAATACCTGACCCAGCACTGTACACATCAGACTCCATAACCATAAACACAGAGTCCACCATCAGGGCACATAACGCAACAGCACATTGTTTGCAGATATAAATTGTCCAAAATTAAAGGTGCATGCACTAGACACATCAGAGCTGTAAGGTAGAGACAACAGGGCTGAGTGATCAAGAGAGCCCTAATGGCTATGTAACTCATGTTGTCAAAATGAAATGAGCAGATTAAACACACATAATGAGCCTGTCCCCAATGCAAATCTCATGGTGATTAGTCAACATTGGCCTAAAAAACTGTAGATAGGCATGGAGGCATGAAATTACATCATCACATGTTGTCCAGGCAATCTGGGAGTGGGCACAGTGTCACAATTGCAATGTAAAAGGTAAACTGATACCAGGGCAGTTGCCAAATTTTCCAGTCGGCACTATTCTCGGCAGACTGAGCAGACAATCCTACACATCATCCCATGCCCTTCTAATCATGTGCAACAGAGTAAATTATATAGTGATAGTCAATTTACAATGCATGCCTATATCCAGATCTGAGGGGCATAGTGAGTCAATACCTGGCTTCAGTGCAACAGTCTAACAAGGCCACATGTGGTCAAAGACCTATGTATAAACAGTGTATAAACATAAATTGAACTCATCCCACACACATGACATGTCATCAAACCCTCTGCTGCCATGCACCCACATGTGACTACACTTTACAGAACCTTTCTGTAATAATTTCAATGGGGATGGCTGTCATGGCTCTTCTAGCCATGTTATGTTATGTTATTGGCCAGGCAGTTCTTCTTGGCAGGATGTAGTTTCTGGTTCAGGTTTCTTCTCCAGCAAGTGTCTGATGAGGTAGAGCAGAGGCCCTGTTTTATACTAAATTGTGCCTTTGAAGTGGGGGTGACTTCAAAGAGTGGCTAAGAAATGCACCAGGTCCCCTTTCAGTTCAATCCTGTCTGCCAGGGTCCCAGTAGGGGGTGTGACAGTCCTTTGTGTGAGGGCAGGCCCCCCACACTCCCAGCCCAGGAAGACCCATTCAAAATGCAGATGTATGCAAGTGAGGCTGAGTACCCTGTGTTTGGGGTGTGTCTGAGTGAATGCACAAGGAGCTGTCAACTAAACCTAGCCAGACGTGGATTGAAGGCACAGAAAGTTTTAAGTGCAAAGAAATGCTCACTTTCTAAAAGTGGCATTTCTAGAATAGTAATATTAAATCCGACTTCACCAGTCAGCAGGATTTTGTATTACCATTCTGGCCATACTAAATATGACCTTCCTGCTCCTTTCTGATCAGCAGCTGCCACTTCAACAGTGGATGAGGGAAGCCCCAATGCTAGCCTATGAAGGGAGCAGGCCTCACAGTAGTGTAAAAACGAATTTAGGAGTTTTACACTACCAGGATATTTAAACTACACAGGTACATGTCCTGCCTTTTACCCACACAGCACCCTGCTCTAGGGGTTACCTAGGGCACACATTAGGGGTGACTTATATGTAGAAAAAGGGGAGTTCTAGCCTTGGTAAGTACTTTTAAATGCCAAGTCGAAGTGGCAGTGAAACTGCACACACAGGCCTTGCAATGGTAGGCCTTCGACAAGTTGAAGGGGCTACTTAAGTGGGTGGCACAACCAGTGCTGCAGGCCCACTAGTAGCATTTAATCTACAGGCCCTAGACACATATAGTGCACTCTACTAGGGTCTTACAAGTAAATCAAATAGCCAATCATGGATAAACCAATCAAGAGTACAATTTATACAGAGAGCATATGCACATTAGCACTGGTTAGCAGTGGTAAAGTGTCCAAAGTTCAAAAGCCAACAAGAACAGGTTAGAAGAAATAGGAGGAAGGAGGAAAAAAGTTTGGGGATGACCCTGTCAAAAAGCCAGGTCCAACAGTTATGTTATGTTAAATCAATTTGTAAAGAGCATTGCTACCTGGAGGCCTCCCAGCGCTTCAACAGATCCTGACGGCTGAAAGTGAGGGAAGTCAGTATAGCCATGTTTTCAGTAGCCGCCTAAAACTTAGTTCCTGGTCAGTGAGACGAAGTGGTAGAGGTGGAGAATTCCATAGCCTTGTCCCTAGAAACGACAGGGACCTACCACCCCATCTGGCCTTTTTTATAGGTGAGACTTCTGCTAAGGCTGCTGATGAGGACCTGAGGTTTCTCGAGGGTTTGAAAAAATGTGGCCAGAGATCGCAATTGTGGGGGACCTTTATCATGTAAGGACCTATGTATATAACATAAGGCCTTGAATTTGATATGCTGCTCAAGTGGGAGCCACTGCAAGGTATGAAGAGCTGGTTGAGCAGATTCATGTTTGGGGATATTGCAAATCAACCTAGTAGCCGTATTCTGTACCACTTGAAGCTTCCTCTTAACATACTTTGGGGACCCTAAAAAAAGGGCCTTCCCATAGTAGAATCGGGAACTGATCAGTGCCTGAATAATTAGTCTTTTGGCCATGAAGGGAGGAATTTTCAACACCTTCCTCAAAAGTCTGAATATGCCAAAGCACACAGCTGAGGTTTTCTTTGCCTGTTGGTACGTGGCTAACCATGGGTCAAGCCAGATCCCAAAGCTCTTAAGATATTCCTTTTGAACTGGGAGCTCTCTCAAATAAAGCAGAGCAGAAGAGGATGGCGATAGCAAAACTTGAGGGCCCAAAAACATGACTTCCGTTTTGTCTGTGTTAAGTTTCAGCTTACTTTTTGACAACCAGTTGGAAATAGCACACAGGCCAGGACCCAATGAAGTATCTAAAAAATTTTGGTTAGAGGTGAATGAAAACACCAATTGTGTCATTGGCGTAGGCTGTAAGAGAAAGACCGAATGGCTCCACAACCTTAGCGAGAGGCCACATATATACATTGAATAATGCAGGGCTAAGGGAAGAGCCCTGAGGTACACTCCATCTACTATTGAAACTTTGTGAGTAGAAGGATCTGTCCAGTACCTGGCCTGATCGTGCGTTTATGAACTCACTAAACCAGCCTCATACTGCGCCTGTAACACCTATTTCTTCTAGCCAACGGAGAAGAATGCTATGATCCACTGTATCAAAGACGGCACTCAGTTCCAGTAGCACTACTGCCGATGCTTGCCCATCATGAAGGCAATCAGAGCCGATTCGGTGCTGTGGGATGGTCTAAAACCCATTTGTGAGGGGTGTAAGATTTTATTGTCCTCAAGATAGTTGGACAACTGGCTATTTACATGCTTTTCTAATATTTTAGCAAATACTGGCAGCTAAGAGATGGGTCTATAGTTTTGTAAAATTGAGGGATCTAGATTTGTTTTTTTGAGAAGGGGTTTCACAATCGCATGTTTCCATTGAGCAGAAAAAATGCCCCTCTCCAATGACAGGTTAAATACTTCGGTAAGGATGGGAGCAATTATTAATGATCCTAGGGCTAGGACCTTCGGAGGGGCAGGGTCAAGCAGAGAGCCTGATTTAAGGGTGCCCATAGCTCTAATAACGCAACTGCATGTTATTGGAAGGAAGTCTGAGAGTGTGACTGACTCATATGGTTAGCCTGAAAGGCTGCATAAATCCCTGTGATTTTATCCTGGAAAAAAGGAGCCTAAGTCATTGCTATGCTTGTGGGAGGCTTCTACCCCTTCTGGCGGAAGCTGCGGATAAGCAATGTCTTTTAACACCTGAAAGATTGCTTTGGGGGAGTTGGCATTCTGTTCAATAACTGCCGAATAATAGATTCTTTGGGCTGTTTTAATTTCCCCATGGAAATGTCTAATGACTCTCCTATACTTTTGTTTATCGGAAGCATTATATGATTTTCTCCATCTTCTTTCCAGCCTTTTGCAGTCCCTTTTAAGGACCTTATTGTTCTTATGTGAATTGTTTTGAGTCTCTATGTGATGTCCCTGTCTGTGTGTGGGTGTTTTTTCATGTCTTTTGTTGAGGTTTTAATAGTTCTTTTGTAGCATTTTCAATAAAAATAACAAGAAAAAGGTATTTTTCTTTAGAAATATTTGTGTGTTTTCAGTTATGTAAAGTTGTATTTGTATATGACAAAAAAAGAAGAATATATCCAACGCAACTTGTGTCACGGAACACTCAATTCACACTCACCACATTTTCTCACAACTTCAAACCTTTCACTTGACAAGGATACCTGCCCAATCAATCAACCATCCACATGCATTTACAGCACAAAATAGGTCTTTGCAGACACCAGCTGACTAAGTGGGCTCAAACACAGGCTAACAAAAGCGGAGATAGGTAGAGGTAGATGGAAAATGTGCACATGGTGGACTTACCTGCTCCTCTGGTGCACCATAGAGCTGTTCATACTGGGGTAGGACCTCCTCCACCAGCTTCTCCAGCTCTTCTGGTGAAAAGGCAGGGGCCCTATTATCTATTGACGTTGCATGATTGCTCTCAGAGGTGGTACACAGCGGCTCAGGTCGTAGAGGTCTTGCTGGCAGGAGTCAAGTGAAAGACTGCAGAAAATGGCGGTGATGCCCGCCACATAGACGACCATCTCCACCGGCAGACACTCCTAATTGCCCAAGAGCACCACAGGCATCAATGTTGTCTTATGGCAGTGTCCACCACGGTAGTATCCGCCTCCCGCCATGCACCGGCAGTCGCAGACGGTTCCTATTGTTCAGTGGAGTAGGTCAGCCATCCACCATTTTGAGCCATAGGAAGCAATTACACTAAATAATTTGATGCGTCACTAATCAAATAAATGATGTTTTGGGGGATATTGAGTACTGGTCTAGTCAGGTCATGTAAGTCAATCCTTTTGTAAAAAATATTGATATGTAGTCATGCAGATATGACAACTTGCTTGGAGGTACAGCCACCACCCTCTTCCAAATGTGTGACCTAGGAGGTTGTGCATTAAATCACAGGCAGTTCAGGTAGTTATCTGACCCTGAGCTTCCTGTCCATAAAGATGATTGCTACACATATGTTAATAATGAGGGCATTTACTTCCCAGGAAGAGCAAGGCTTAGCCCGGGTGTGTTTGCACATCATGTTTACAGTGACATATATAACATGTGATATCACAACTAAAACATGTTACATGTTAAATGTGAGGGACAGATTGAGTGGCTGCCTTGTTTGTTTTTTGACCTTATAGTTACCCTGAGAGGAGATGGATCAGACACCCTCCTGTGTACCGTCCACTTGCTAACTTGCAAACCATGGAGGGCAGATTACTGATTCTGATCTGCTGCCTGGATAGGCAGACAATCATGGATCTATGTCATCAGTTGAAGCCAGATTTGATGCCAGCTATCCGTCATTCACATAGCATACCACCCATTGTACAAGTCATGCCAGTGTTGCACTTACAGGCCACATGTTCCTTCCAGTGGCCCTATCTGCTGGGATGTCCCAGCCTATGTTCAGTTTGGCATTCCTCTCAGCACTATTGAAACACCTGGACAACTACATCCGGTTTCCTCAAAGCGAGGATTTTGCACATGTGAAAGCAGAATTCTATGGTTTGGCATACATCCCACATGTAGCCTTGATTTCACTGCTTGGCACTGAACAGGTCTCTTGGAACTGGAAAAGCTTGCATTCTATCAATGTCAAAGTAGTGAGTTTGGCAGACCTCTACGTTTCTCAAATCTGTGCTCGGTACCCGGGTTCAGCCCATGATGCATTCATCATGCGGAACTGTGCTATTCCACAGCTGATGACACAACTGTACCCAGAGAGGGCCTGGCTGGTTAGTAAGTCGCACATGTCATGTGTGTATATATGTATCATGTCTGCTGTTAGTGACACTTTGCTCTCTACTCATGGTTGCACACATGTCGCCTTGCCTTACAGAGGATTCTGTGTACCCAAATCATCCCTGCTTATTGACACCAGTGAGAAACCCAACTATGCCAGGGCAAGTCTGCTTCAATGAGGCACATGGGAGAACATGCTGTGTTGTGGAGCGGGCTTTTGGGCTTCTGAAGGCGAGATTCTGTAGCATTGACAAAACAGGTGGAGTCTTCTACTCACCTGCAAAAGTTTGTAATATTATTGTGGCCTGCTGCATGCTCCTCAACCTTTCCCTGAGGACGAACATCCTATACATTCGTGAGGAGGGGGAGCTAGCTGTGCCACGAGGTGAGAATCTGGAAATGCCAAGTGAGGATGACACTGATGCGGATGAAGGTGGACACATGCGGGCAGATCTCTTCAATCAGTACTTCACCTCAGTGTATGTACCTGATGTTCTGTGATTACTCAGACTGCATGGGTACTCTACGGGTCATGATATGCTGTGACAGGTACGTCTCTTACCGTGAGACAGTGCATTTTATGCAATGTATCATGGAGCCAAGGTTTGCTGCCTACATCAGACTTGAAGATGTCCTTCTCTTGAGCATCTCCTTTGATTTGTGCAGTCATATTGTCAGTGAAACTACAGAAGATGTGACTGACATTTGTGTTTCATGAATGCCTTTGCCTGTCTAAACTCCATGTATCTGACTTTGTCCTTGCAGGTCTCATCCTCAAGTGGACATTTCAGAGTCATTGGCAGGTGGAAGTGGCTAGTCTGACATGTGAATGGGCCATGAAATGGATCCAGGTCCTGTTAATTACGAATTTGGTTTGTGTGGGTACCATGCCCAGGCTGTTTAGACAGTGGAAGGGGAGTTACCTGAGCTTGAGAATGGACCTGTTTGCCCTGGTGTGTGTATCCGATAGTCTCATGTGTGTGGTCATGTGCCCTTGTGACATGTCATTGTGGCCAATCCTTGCAGTCTCCCTTCACATTATGTTGACAGTGTTACTCTATGCCCTGTATGTAGATGTCGATGTGTTTTCTCATTGTAGGCCACAGTGGCTGTGCCATTACACTGAGACAGGTGTGTGACATGGCAGTGGATGCCTAACCATTGTAATAGGATGCCTCAGTCTAGGGACTGTTGTACTGTCCTCTGTCTGTGTTATGGGGTATGTCAAGTTGGATAGACATGTAGACATGGTTTTGGTGTGGGACAAGGGTCAGGCTGGGGACAATATCTACCTATATGTTTGCCTATCCTATGGTACAGGGTCTGACATAGACCTTTTTCCTATCGTCAGGTGGACAATACTTTAGGATATCTATACAAGTAGATCAGTGTTTAGTCATTCTTGGCTATTACAGTTCAGACATATGTGCCAATAAATAATTGACATTCTCACATGTACCTTATTATACCTTATTAACATCACATGCTTTTCACATTGTACATCCCAAAACATTTCCAGAAACACTATTGGACATAGATAGAGTGATAATCATGTTTACAGGTGTCCTTAAGTTAAAGGGACAAAGTAATGAGAAAAAGCAAACAAACAGTGAAGGAGTGAGTCATAGGGTATGTAATCATTAGTAGCTGCTACATCATTTAAAGTCCAAAGTCCGGTGTCCTACTATCTTGGAAAATGGAAATGTTTGTAGAACAGTCAACAGAGTGAATCTGTGGCAAACAAACGAGTTCCATCAGAAAGAGGTTACTTCCCGGCAGTGGTTGAGGTCTTGGCATCCGCACTTCCTAGATGCTTGGGTGGATGTCCCTGCTTGTAGGGGTGGGGTGGGGTTCTTCAGCTACAGAGGCAGGGGTGTCTGAGGTAGGTTCTTCCCCTGGCAGGGCCTCCCTTCCACTGACTGCCCCAGATGTTGAAGGGGCTGGTGTTAGGGGGCCAGTGGAAAGGGTATGTTGTTGTCCCCTATTCCTGCTCAGGGTGGTGTTGATGTTCCTTAGCACCCCTGTTAGGGAGGGCTAGGTAGCATTGTGGGCCTCCCACTGTTGAAAGATCATGGTGGTAATCCCTTTGCAGTTGCTTGATCTCCCTGAGTTCGACAAGTTCCAGGTCCATCATGCCTTGGGGCTGTTGGTATGCTCCCAAGACTCAGGCGATGGTGTCCTGGCCAGACCCATCCCCAGCAGCCTCATGCCGCTGGCCCACACCATCCCTCATACTGACCCTACCCCACATGCCTGCACCCTTGGCACAGTTTGCCCTCTACCACTGAGTCCAGGTCCATCATTGTCTGAGGTGTCCAGGTTAGATGCTGATGCAACAGGGCTGGGAGGAGTCAATGTGGTCAGGGTGAGGCTGACCGGTGTCTTCTGACCATGTTCCCCAGATGGGCTAGTGACATCCTCAACGTCCACACATCCAGGAGGTGTATCCTCACTGAGGGCTTCATCCAGGTGGGAGTGGCAGTCTGTGAAGGGATTTCTATGATCCCCATCAAAATAGACCGGCTGAAGTGAGGGACAGGATTTTACAGGTTGTATTGTAACATGTACCTCCAACAGTTTACAGTGACATTTGTTTCATGGCAATTACACATTGACTTTGCATCTCTCCCTTTATGTGAGAGGCACACCTGCTATCAACTATATGGACCTGACATTTGAGGTGATGATAAATTCTATTTCAAGTCACCTTGCTATAGGTTGTGTGAGTATCTTGGTACTTAGGTGACTGTTCATAGACTCCTATAATGCCAGCAGTGCAGTGAAATCAGTGGCTGGGCATTACGTGGCTTAGGCCATCTTGGGACCTAGTAGACTGTCATGCTTGCAGATCCAGGACCATCTAGTTGAACATGTTACTCATCAACAAGTGGTCAGTGCATTGTGTATTAGTATACTGCCACATGCATTTAGATTAGGCATCTTGGTACTTTTGTTTGTCTGTCATTGATTTTGCACGCAGGTTCGGCTGTCTTTATTGTCCACACTAATTTAATATTGGCTCATCTATTCAAGATGGATCTATTTGATTAGGCACATCACAGAGTGTACCATGATCTATAAAATGGTCCCTCCCAGGTAGCTAAACTTCATTAGTGAATTGACAGACACAGCACAATGTCATTGTGGACACTGGCCTGGTGATTGGTATTTCAGCAAGTGGCCCTTCTTGGCTTTCAAGTAATGTTACACCAACTACTACAAATAGCATACATGAGTCATCCTCTCAGGTGCATGAATGTTTACTGTGAGGGGATGGGGAAGGATGTTAGTACAGATGCACATTGGCAGGTATTTTGCTTTGGCTAGACAGTGCCTGCTAGCCTTATCATTGCTGTCTTTGCCTGTCCTTCCCACACAATATACAGATGGAATCCCCTCAGGTGAGTACAGTTCAGTAACTGAGTACAGGGAGAAAGGTCATAGTAGGTGAGTATACAGTTGTGGCTGTGTGGAGTGGCATTCCCAGTGCCTTCTAGCCTTAGCATTGCTGTCTTTGCCTGTTATCCCCACACAGAATACAGATGGGATCCCCTCAGGTGAGTACAGTTGAGTAGCTGAGTAGAGAGAGAAGGGTCATGGTAGATGAGTACACAGTTGTGGATGTGTGGAGTGACATTCCCTGTGCCTTCTGGCCTCAGCATTGTTGTCATGGCCTGTCCGACCGACTCATTATCCGTTTAAATGCCTCTTAGGTTGGTGCACTCCAATATGGAGTTGTTAAAGATGAGACTTTTTCAAAGGGTACTGTGTTCTGGTATTGGTGAAATTAGCACAGTGCCTGCTGGGAGTTGTAGTGTTGTCAATTCCTGAGGTATACCCGGTTTACAGGCATGTTGTTCCCCCCAGGTGGGTCTCATTAAAATGTTGGAGGCCAGGCAGGGGTCTATGGACAGTTGGACACTGGGCTTTTGAGTGGGGTGACATTGTAGGTGGGTAAAGGTAAGCAGTGGGCATGCATGACAATACATTTGGGGGACACACTTTGTAGTTGTGACTTACCCAACTCCACTCCCCCAGGTATTTGCAGTGTTTCTGTAACATTAAGCACCAGACCAGTGGTCACTTGCTCAAAAACATCTCAGTGAACTCTCAATTGAAGTATACTCACTGGGGGGAGAACATTTGTCAAGTGGGTGGACTAAAGTGAGTGACATGACTGCAACTTGCAGCAGGCCCTGTATCTGTAACTCTAAACACAAGCACAGTGTTCTCTTCTCCACAGACCACTCTTTGTCAATTACAAAATGAAGTTTATTCACCTGGGAGATAACATTTGTCACGTATTAGGGAGTAGTGAGAGTGACAGAACTGCATCTCCCAGCAGGCACTGTTCCTCAAACTCCAAACACCAGACCAGTGTTCTCTCTTCAAAAGACCCCTGTGTCTCAACTCTCTACTGAAGTGCACTCACCTAGAAGGAAACCATTTGTAATGTGTGTGTAGTATAGGGAGTTACATGACTACTAATGCCAGGAGGCCCTATTTCTAGAAAACCAAACACCAACACAGTGTTCTCTAGTCCAAGGACTCGTGTCTTAACTCTCAATTGAAGTGCACTGACCCGTGAAGATACCATTTGTACTGTGTGTTTGTAGTACAGGGGTTACATGACTACAACTCACAGGAGGATCTCTTATTGTCACTCCAACCACCAGTCCAATGTCCACTTCTCCAAAGACTCCTGTTTTGTAAATCACATAAGAACTGTACTCGCTGGGGGGGTGACATTTCTCAAGTGTATGAATTAGAGGAAGTGACATGACTGCTAAGGCCAGGAGGCTCTGTCTCTTCAATTCCAAACACAATTCCAGTGTACACTTGTCCAAATACTCTTGTTCGTTAACTCTCAAAGGAAGTTTACTTACCTGGGATGAGAACATTTGGCTAGTGTTGGGAACTAGGGGAGTGACCTGAATGCAACTCCCAGGAGGAACTGTTCAAGTGACTCCAAATAGCAGAACAGTTGTCACGTCCAATAACCCTTGCCTGATCACTCTCAAATTATGTTTATTCACCTGGGAAGGACCAAGATACAGATCATGCTCAACTCAGGGATGTGACTTGCCACCTAGCTCAATGTTGAACAGCTAAGCCAAGGGGAAACTATTGACGACAGGAAGAACAGCTCACCCAGTGTGCAACAGAAGTGAATAACAAGGCCTCAAGATGCATCACCAGAATTGTATTAGCTGCAGGCACATTCACAATACACTGACCACATGATGACTCCAATCACATAAACAACAAACTCCTGGGTCAGCCTGCTGTGAGGAGAGGCCTCATTTTTAGCATCCTACTTTTTGCCTGATGTATGATGTAGCCTAGAAAGTGTAGTTCCCAAGGGACCCTGATAATCAGGTTCCCTTGGGCCAGAGCCCTTTCCCTAAAACTGTTGTGATCCCCTGGCACAATTGGAGGCCCTTTAGTTACCACTATAAGTCCCTAGTAAATGGTACCTGGGGTACTAAGGGTAGGCCCCTGAGGGCAGCAGCATGATTGTGCCATCCTCTAGGGCCATGCATTCCAGTATACCCAGCACTGCCATTGCAAGCTGAGTGCCCTGATGCAAACCTAAAAAGTAAGCTTGACATGGCACAATACTTGTGTGCCCTGGCAACTACACCCTGCATACAGTAGGGGTAATTCACCCCTCTGGAGGGCCTTCCAGCCCTAAGGGAGGGTGTACTATACTGTATGAGAGGGCATAGCAGCATGAGCAATATGCCCCCATTATGTCCTTACCAAACCTTGGCCATAGTGAGTGGACAGAGTAGCCATTTTAATCCATGTGCTAGACACTGGTCAACATGAGTTTCACAGCTACATGATGGCCACACTGGCCCCTGGGTTGTTTGGTATCAAACAACTCAGAATGATAAATTCAAACTGGTACCAGTATTGGATTTATTACTAAGTGTACCCAGGGGTCACCTTAAAGGCGCCCCTTGCAAAAGCTAACTACCCTGGCATGGTTGCTGACTGGTTCTAACCACCCTTCCACCTCCAGACAGCCAATCTACAACCTTAGGGTGAGAGTTTCTACTCTCTGGGTTGCAGACAGAAGCCTTTCCTGGGTGGAGTTGCTAACACCCCCTCCCATAGGAAATGTGCACTCTCCTGTTGGCGAGCTTCAAAGGGCCTACTGCCTTTGAAACTTGACCTCTAGGTCTGCTGCTAGCAGCAGAGGGCCACCCTGTTGTAAACCCCCCACATTTTGGCAGGAGCAACTGCAGGAAATTCAAACTTAGGACAGGGGGAGTGGCCCTACCTAGCATGCACCACCCCCAAGGTGTTGCATGTGAGGTGGACACTCCATTTCATTTTCCTCCATCTTAGATGGAAGGAAAATGGCCAATCAGGTGTAGGGATGTGACCTCTACCCACCGGAAGTGGTCAATTAGTGGATGTAGCCATAAGGTAGATGACCCATTGGTCACTACCAGGTTCCCCTCTAAAACGCCCACTAAATACAGTATTTAGTGGGCATCCCTAGACCAGGAAATCAGATTCAACGGACAAAAGGAGACGAGCACCAAAAAGATCTAAAGCATGAGAACTGTGGACCTGCTGCATCAAAGAAATAGCCTCTAAACCCTGCCTGCTGCACCCAGGACCCAACAATCACCGCTGAGGAGCAGCTGGACAACTGGACAACTCCACAAAAACCCCAGAGAACCTCTTGGCTTCACCAATAAACAGAGAACTCCCTCCAGAGTACCAATCTCAAAATTCAAGGAGCTAGCAAGCGAGTAAGGGTGACTTCACTGACCAGCTGCTAACTCCCGAACCGGATGCCACCGGTGGACCAAACTGCACTCCAACGAGTTTGCAGCACTGTGCCCTCCAGTGGCCAATCCGTGCTAATACACTGGGCATTGGTCAGCCAACGTCAGACACCAAGAAAAACAGCCCGCCCGGGGCAGCAAAAGGACGAGGAGGAAGCCCCAGTTGAGGGACTTCAGCAGCAACCCGGACCTCAAACCAGAGTGCCCCCGTTGTCCTGTAAACACGCTTTGAACCTGCTTACTTACTGCTCCTGAGGGCATCCTTGCACACAGCTCCTGGCTTACCAATTCCCTTCACCAGAGAACCGACTGTACTCTGAGAGTGCCCTACCCCTTGCAACGTCGACACTCTAAGGGGACCCCTAGAATTAATTGTTAAGCTTACCTGTGCAGTGCATTTCCAAGTGGTCCCTCGCAGTGGCCCTGCACCAGCTCCAGAGACCTTCTCCCGCTGTTCCAGCTGGAACTGGGAGCCGCCCAAACTTCTCCAGTTGGCACAGTGTGCCTACCGATGACCTTTAACAACCTACAAAACAAGAACTTGGTAAACCAAAAGTATAATTTTATATGTATTTTTAAAGATGATCCTCGATTTATTCTCATGGTGGGTAATTACGCACAAAAATACTATTTTTATTAAACTTCACAAAATTCATATCTCGAAAAAGTACTTACTCAAATCTGATGATCTTGGTCTTAAAATTTTGTTACAAATCTGAAGTATTTTTATTAATTATTCTTGAGTTATTCCTTTGAGTATGTGAGTTGCATGATTGAAACTGTGAATACAACAAATGCTTTGCACTTCCCCAGGATTGGCCCAACTGCTTGACCAAGCTACCATAAAAATTAGAGCACTAGGTGGTCTACTTTTTACTCCTGTAGACTAACGTGTAGTTGCCTGGACTCTATGCACAGTGCCCTAGCTTTTCACCCTACATAGAGAGCCAGCCTCCTCCACTTGCATAACACTCAACTAGGCCTCAAAATGGTCAAAGCCACATCCTGCCCAGCCACTGCTTTGCCTATACTGGTGTCAAGATGGCATTCTCAGCCCATCCTCCTAAGTCCTAATGAACTGACAAATTCAGCAGCTGCTTGAATTAAATGGTATTGGCATGCTTCACAAATGTCAGGTCAATACAACCAATAGCAGGGTACCTATGACAATAGGGTAACCTGCAAATCAACTAGGTGCACAGGTTTTTCTAAATGCCACTGTAAACCTTTGTAAGTAGATGTCACAATACAACCAGTAACATTGTATCTTTCACATCAACAGGTCAAGCTGCCACTGGGCACAAAGAGGCCACAGATGAGACTGCCACTACCCCCTTGGATGAAGCCCTCAGTAATTATGACACTTCTGGACATCTGGACGTTGAGGATGCTTCGGGCCCATCTGCACAACCTGGTAAGACCCCTGTAGTGAGTCTCGCTGTGGCCACATCAAGACCTCCCAGTCTGGTTGCCTCAACCTCAAAGGCAGCCATTTGTCCCTCCAACCTGTGTCACTACGACAGAGGTAAGTGGGCATCCTGTGGCAGGGGCACAGGCCCGTGGGGGTGAGGCGCATAGGAGGATGGGATGGGCCACCAGGGTGAGGCCACTGATGATGCTCCTGGCCAGGACACCATCAGCCAAGTCTTGGGGGGGTCTATCAGGAGTCCCAAGGCATGATGACCTGGTACTTTCCGAACTCTGGGAGATGAAGCAGCTTCAGAGGGACATCCATAGGGATACACTTCAACAGTGGGAGGCCACAAATACCAACCTGACCTCCCTAACAGGGGTGCTGAGGAATATCAGCAGTACCATGATCAGGGATCGTCAGCAACACTCCACCCCTTACTTTGGCACAGCAACACCAGGCCCTTCTTCATCAGTGCCAGCCACTGGAAGGGAGGGACTATCAGGGGAAGAACCTGCTCCAGCCACCCCTGCTTCTGTAGCAGCTCTCCCCCCATGCATGCGGGGATGTCCAGCTAGGAATCCAAGACGTGCAGATGGCCAGAGACCTACCACTGCCAGCAAGTGACCACTTCCTGAAGGAACTCCTTTGTGTGCCACAGAAAACACCCTTTTGGCTGTATTTCAACCAACTTACATTTCCTATGGAAGGGGTACACTAGGCTTTGGACTTCCAATGCTGTGGCATCTACTTCAATGATTTCATCCAACATGACTGAACCCTTCACTCTTCTGTTCCGTCATGTCCCTTAGTCATGTCCCTTATTTTTATTCTATGCACAAATTCACAATGATTATCACCTATCACAAAGTTTGTGTCTGCTTGCTTCTGTTTCAATTGTTGCTATGTAGAGATGTAAGATCATGTGAAGCAAATGAAGAAGACACAATATACTGGTGTAAGGAGGGATGAGTTGCAGGTACAGTGCCCTGCTAAGAATTACAACCAACATACAAACACATTGGTGTCTGGTCACACCAAACATTTTATTTCATTGTACAGCACATAGGCTGTCCATATGCCCAGACTGTCATAGCCAAGAATGGCTTACTCATATTGTGTCAAGGTAGAGATATGGAGGTACAGTCCCCCTGACCACAGAAGGAAGGGCCTTGTCAGACATTGTCCTATAGAATTGGCACACAGAGAAGTGAATAGTGTCAACAGCTTGAGCCTCACCACATTCCAAAACCAACTAATTCAACATTACATAAACCAAGATACAGACAGAGGGCAGTACAACAGTCCCTGGGCACAGGTCCACCATAATCCAATGACCATGAATCTAGTGGTATGGAACAAACATGTCAGTGTTGTGGCACAGGCACTGTGGCCTGCAGTGATTAAACATATCTACAGCTACATACAGGTCATACAAGAAGAGTGCTGCTTAGCCTATGTGAAGAGTGATTGCCTGGCTTGTACTTGATGGCAATATATTCCATGCCTATATAATCACACACATGATGCAATCAGCCCAACACAGCACTAAGAAAAAAATATAATATGCACTTCAGACCTTCCGCCTAAACTCTGTTCAAGCACCCTTGACACAGGTCTAATACACCCCAGATCTGTGACCTACCTTACCTGGAACAATCCATGCCCACTTCCTATGTCGGAACAGCATCAGATACCTGCCAATGTCACATCTCTGAAATGCCCACATGAGGATGTCATGGTGAAGGTGCCTGTACAAAGGCAAAACATGCAGTATGGCTTTGAAAGCATACCTATTACACAAATCACGTAGCAAGCGTCTGGGAATGAGGTCACATTGCAATGAGATTGGCACAAACAAAGCAGCAACATCAGGGTAGGGATATGTCAAAAGCTAACTTTTCCAACACCCTTTGGCTGAATATTGCAGAGCATTAGCTCCCCAGTCCTGCAAGTCAGCTCCTTCCTCTTCACCACTGTCACCCTCACTTTGAATTTCAGGAGGCTCACCTAGTGGCACTGCAGGTTCCCCCTCCTCTGGGATGAATGGAATATTCCTCGGGGCAAATTTGTGGAGCATGCAGCAGGCCACAATGATCTGACACACTTTACCAGGTGAGGGTTCCACCAGTGCAATCCAGACACCTAAATCTAGCCTTCAGGAGCCCAAAAGCCCGCTCCACTACCCGCCTTCTTCTTACATAGGCCTCATTAAAGCGGACTTCCCCTGGCATAGTTGGATTCCTGATTGGCATCAACTACCAAGAATGGCTTGGATATGCAGAATCTCCTGTTATGATTCCCTCTTATCAGAATTGTCACACCAGACATTGCACACACACAAACAGGATAGACGTGACTTATCAACCAGCAAGGCCCTCTCTGGGTACAGTTGTGACATCAGCTGGGGGATAGCGCTGTTCTGCATAATAAAGGTATCATGGTCTGAACCCAGATAATGGGCACAGACCTGTGAAATGTATAGGTCAGCCAAACATACAACTTGGGCGTTGATGGAATGGAAGTTTTTTCAGTTGTGGTATATTTGTTCATTGGCACATTGGCATGCAGTGGGACCAAGACAACATGTGAGCATCAATGGCCCCCACCACATGTGGGATGTGTGCCAAACCATAAAAGTCAGCTTTCACATGGGCTAAATCCTCACGTCGGGGAACTGGATATAGCTGTCAATGTTTTTCAACATTGCTGAGAGGACATTCTTCAATACCAGACATAGGCGGTCATTATGAACACTGGCGGTCCGGACCGCCACATAATGTTCATGGCGAGACCGCCACAGGTGGAAGTCCACCTCCGCCAGGCTACCGCCACCAGGCAGCCTGGCGATGGTGGAGTTCCTTATCCGACAGGGCAGTGCTGCCTGTCGGATAATGAACCTGTGTTCCCCCAGCCTTTCCCTGGCAGTTTAGACCACCAGGGAAAGGCTGGCGGAATGGGTGCCCCGGGGCCCCCGTGCACAGCCCCGTCGTGCATGGCACTGTCCTATGTAAGGGCAGTGATATGCGCGACGGGTGCTGCTGCACCCGTCGCACTGCTACATTGCCGACGGCTCAATGAGGAGCCGTCAGCAATGTACAGGCTCTGCATTCCGCTGGGCCAGCTGGCGGAAACACTGTTTCTGCCTGCCGGCCCAGCGGAATGTAGTTTATTTGGCCGGAGGGGTCTTCAATGTGCTGGCAGTCGTTGTTTCGACCACCAGCACCGAACTCGGTGGGATTTCCCGCCGAGTTCGTAATGAGAGCCATACTTTGGGACATACGACAAGTTTGCACCACTGAATGTTGGACGGATCCAGTGGCTAGGAAGTGCAACACTGACATGACTTGTATAATGGGTGGTATGCCGGTTGGATAACTAATAGCTGCCATTAGATCTGGCTCCAACTGATGACATAAGTCCACCATAGTTTGCCTATTCAGATGGTAATGGAGGATGATGTGTCTTCCCTCTATGGTCTGGAGGTCTAGCAGTGGACGGTAGACATGTGGTTGTCGCATCCTTCCTCTCCCTGGGTACAGGGAATGAGTACTGACATAAGTCATTGTGTCCACAGCAACACATATGATGCATGTCAAGGATAACACGTGATAAGACAATTTAGAATGTATAGACAAGGCAAACAGTACACATCACAGCTGCTAATAACACAAGGGTCACTTGTTACCTCCTTGGTTTGCCACACATGTACACATCATGTATCTGGATCTAAATCAAAATTGTGCATCACAAATGCCACTCAGAATGTGACTGGATGTCCTGAGCGCAAACATGTCCTTGACGGGGGTGGAGTGTGTCCCACTGTAAATTGTCATCTGTGCCCTGTAACATAATACAATGGTGTTTGAGTAGTAGAACCAACATGACAAAACAAGAATAACAGGTTTTTGTGCTCAAAACAACATTTTTGGAGATGTGACGAAGTTTTTAAAGCCCAATCTTCCATTTGAGTCCTCTAAAATGGAGGCTACCTGACCTGCTCCACTGAACATTAGGAACCACTTGTGACCGCCGGCGGAAGTTGTCATGGCGGTTGCAACAGCAGTAGACACAGTTGTAGGCTCATGTTGATGCCAGTGGTGGTTCCGGGCCAATGGCTATGTCTGCCAGCGGTGGCAACTGCGTATGTGGCAGACGTGACCGCCATGTTCTGAAAAATCCCTCACTTGACTATTGACAGTGCTGCCAGCAACACCTCCACTACCGAGCTGATGTGTACTGCCTCTGGGAGCATTCATGCCATGTTCAGAAGGTCATAGAGCCCCTGCCTTCACCCCAGAGGAGTTGCAGGTGCAGGGGACTGAGGTCCTGCAGCTCTATGGTGCACCTAAGGAGCTGATAAGTGTCTCATGTGCACAGTGTACGCTGTCCTTCACCGCCCTTTCCCTCTTCACAGGCTAGATTGTGCCAGATTGAATGTTCATTTACCTATAGGTGCAATATTTGTGGCAACAATGGAAGAGTCAATATGCAGGTATTGTGGTGTGTGTGGTGTTTTATGTTCCCTGATCCACCTTGTGTTGCATGCACAGAACTAGGTGAGGTGACATTACAGCCATCCACTGACATCACTTTCCTCAGAAATGTTGTATGTGTGGGACAACATGTGTGTACATGACAGCATGAGCTGAGTATACGTCAGTTGTGAGTAATGTGAGCAATGTATAAGTTGCCGCAGAGATTTCTTTACACATCTGCCCTTGCTAGACTGTTGCTTGTAAGGCACGTCATCACTCTCTCTTCCCTTCAGGTTGGCATACACACCACATGCCAATTTGCTGTTGGCTACATGATGTACTGTAATGCATGGTGGTGATGGGAATGTGATGTCAAGTAAGTTATGTCTGCTCAGCCTGCAGAGACTAGGGCCTGTCACATGTATCTCCCAGTATGGGTCCTGGTCTAGGTTGGGGGGGAGTCACTGTGGCTATGCAACTGTGCCCTCTCCCTGTACCCCTGCAGATCCTGTAATTTGGCCAATATGAGGCTCTGCTGAAATATGGGGCCCAGAATTCATTATTCCTTTGATCAGATTGGGAATGGGTACAGGGGTGGGTTACTAATCTGTGACAGATGTGCACTTATCATCATTGTCAATGTGTGTCTCTGACTTCTGACAGGTGCCTTATTCCCACAGCCCTGTTGTCACCTTCATACAGGTCATATTTGTCCTATGCAGGCTAGTTGCATAACTGACATTTCCACAATGCAGACAGCATTTAGATTCCTGGGAGACAATGATATGTGACTCAATAGCTTAGTCACATAGCAGAAACTTGACAATGCATGCCTTTGTTTGTTGGATGTCTTCTCTGTGGGCTGGACACATATGACCAAAAGCAAGTTCGTGGTACAGATTCACAACAGAGCACCCCACCCCCTGAAGTGGCTCGAGTCTGCATTTGTTATTGCAAATGTCCACACATAGACAGGATAGACACTTTCGGTATCCACCATGCCAGTCTCTTCACTGTCACCCATGTGTGATGTTTGAGTTTGTACTCTGGCAGTAGCCTTTAGGGATTGTATGCAGAGTCATTGTCACAGAGTGTGAATGTGTTTGTCCTTTCATGCCCGAGGAGTCTAACTTTCAGAAGCCTGAAAGGTGTGATGTGTCTCGTTAATGGCTCACATCCCAGTCAGGTTGCTAGAGCATGTCTCACAAGATGTCAGTAAGCCTGCCTTGTCATTGTGGGGCCTGAGCAGGGTGGTGGGTTGGTCTGCAGATTAGGAAATGTATGTCTGTAGTCATGGCCCTGTACTTATTGCTTTTAATGTGTCACCCTCGGGGAGTAAGTTAAAGCTTGATGTAGCTGTCATATATGTACTCAACTATTTGTGATGAAATTTGTGATCATGATCTCTTGATTAGTCTTTTGCATCCTTGCAGGTCATCCCCCATCAAAAGAAAGGTATTTGGAGACCATCGTGAAGAAGGTGTGGACCCTGGGGGTCCTAGTCGGCGGAGTGCCCACTGCAGAAAAAGGTCAGAGGACCTGAGATGCTTGGCCTGGAAGATCATGGAAGCCTAGCTGGGCTGTCCTCCCAACATGGGCATGGTTCCCGTCAGACCTTGACACCCCTAATGGCCCATATTCTGGCAGTGATCTATCAGGAGCTTGATGGGAGCTTGAGGGTAGTGCAGCAGTCACAAGGGGGTGAGTACAGGGCATATTTCCTCCTGTCACATTGACAAGTGATTGAGTGACGTTCTGGCTGCTCCCCCTGACAATTAGGGATGAGCCATGTGTCACACAGTAGATGAGAGATTGTGTTGGCACGTGAAGTGTTTTATACTGATGTGCCTTGCCTGTTGTGCCAGAGAACTAGGACAAAACTGGGTGGAATCCTCAAACCACTTGCTCTGAAAGGATTACATATGGATGTGTACAGTTATCGGTCATGAACCGTTTGTTGTTTTAGCGTGTGTATTTTTTATGCAACAAAGATTACTCCTCAGTGTTCCAAGCCAAAGGTAAGTAGGTGATGGATCACTGTCCTCACCCATGTGTGTGTAAATGTGTATGCTGGCATCTGCCAACCAGAAGCTTGTTTTCTTCAGTGTATGATGTGTGCCGGTGCCTCACTGCAGTCTGTAATTTGAAGGTGTGCAACACGCATGTGACAGGGCTTACATTGTTCTTTTGATGCAGCTATAGATCACTACGTTCCCTTGGTAAGTGGGGAATGTCCATTGACATGAATTTTGTGCCATCGCTGTTGCAAACATTTTTTGTGCTTACATGTTAGCATGTGTCCCTTTCTCTTTAGAAAATATTTGTGAACTGCAGTTTCATACATGGTCTACCTATGTAGATGGGATGATGTCTGTAGTCCCTCACATATATGTGCATGGCAAACTGTTTGTGGAATAGTACATTTGAAATGGAGTGACATTTCAAGTTGTGCCACATACAGGAGTGTGTCACCATTGCATATTGTCTGACACATTCCCTCATGCGTCACAGTATGTCATTTATCATGCGCAACTGAGTGAGCAATGGGAGACATGGCAGAAAGGCCTAGAGCTTAGAGCCACAATGTGACTAGCTATGACCTTGAAGTGGCATTAGCTGGAAAAATACACTGCACATGTGTAATGGTAAAGGTATGTACCCTGACTGTTGCATGCATCATGGAGTGACTTGCAGTTATGTTTTGGATATGTGTTTGGGTACAGGCATTCATCCACAGACAGACATCGGGGTTTGCATAACCAAGATGGGGACAGTGATTTAGCTTCCCATTGGGCAACAGATTGAGGGCCTTCTACATGTCCTTGCAACTTCTGCGACTCTCCAACAAAGAATGAATGGCTTCTACTGAAGCACTCACAAAATGTCATTGTGAGGGGTGCCATGCATTAGTGGATTATCCTGGGGCTTGCTGTTTCATTGTGTTGTGTATTTTGGAGACATCTCTCCCTGACATATTGGACATGATGTCTACAGTGTTCATTTCCATGCCACATGTGTGGCCTATCTGAGTAACAGTGATACTACCACCTTGACTCTACTGTTACAGTTATCACTTGATGACGTGTATATTGTTGACATGTTTCCAGTGTGGCATGGGCATTTCCATATCACCTTCTCCAGGCTATTGTACTTTTCTCATCAACATGGCTGAGTTCTGGAGCATCATTTGTTATTGTTGTGTCATTATGTATGTGACAAAGGCATGGCCTTGTGTGGGATCTGTGGAATGGGCTTTGCATTTGCCTACTATTGTATGCCAACAGGTGACTGAGGTCTGCTCCGTGGGGCAAAGATTTGAGGGGGGTGAGGTCTCCTAGTTGTTGAATGGTTATTGTGATTGCACAAATTCAGCAATACAATTGTAGTTGTCTGAGATCCAGAAGTTCCTGTGGGCAACTGTTGATAATTCAGATAGCATACATGTAAATGGTATGCCACATCTATGGGTCACTTAGGTAAAGTTTAATGCTGGGGCCTGCTTGACATCACGGTAATGTTTGCTAATCAGAGCTGTTGTTCAAGTTTGATCATGGACATGTGATGACCCTATTCCTCTTTGCCTTGGCAGCATTTGCACAATATCAATGTGTGTTCCAAACTTGGCAGCATCAGCACAGGCAAGTGGAGGAAATGGGGCAGACCTGAGTGGGAAAACATCTGGCCACAGGACCTCGGGTCAAGACACCACTGACACAGAGGGACCCAGTGGCCCAGAGGGCGAGGAGAGTGCTACGTAGGAGACTGGATCTACAACCTCAACATCACTGGATTCTTCCTCCAGTGGCCACTCCCTAGTTGTGGTGGACCCACCGGGGCATCCCCCTGTACCATCCTTGTCTGCCACCATTCTAACACCACCCCCCTGTTGCTCCCCACCAAGTTGGCAGTGCCCGTTCACCCAAGAGGATGGGCATCTCGTTTGTCTCAGGCACCTCTGCCCCAGCTGCTCTTACCTTTGCTGCCCTCAACAAGGAGGCTTTTGACCTCCTGAGAACAATCTCTGTGGGTTAGTCAGCCATTGTGAATGCCATTCAGGGATTGGCCACTCATCTACCACAAACCAATGCATTCCTGGAAGGCATTCATTGTGAAAAAGCTGGCCTACAGATATCTTTTCAGGCTCTGGCCTCCTCATTGATGGCAGCCAGTCAAGCCTCACTTTCCATCCGTCCCCACCTCCCTCTTTCCAATCCAAATACCCCTTCCCCTACCTTCCCAAAGCACACAGTCAGATCAGTATGCAAATAAACAGACAAGAGGAGCACACATAAAGACAAGCACTACAAAACACATTGGCATGCACACAAACAACAGCCACACACAGCCACAATAACAGTCACACCCACACCCACACCCTCACCACCTCCAGCATCACACACATGGCATCCAACATACCCACAGGTACACCTACAGTCAGTGACACACCAACCACACCCATCATACCCACAAACACCACCCCAGCAGACTACCAGACATCTACCACAAGCACCGCACCTGAGACACCACAACTACAGACACACAGTCATCCACCACATCCAGCCAACCGACAGTCACCACCCCACCAGACACACACACATCCACCACTCCATCCCCAGCACCTCCACCTCCCAGACTCCCAAGATACACAAACGCACTGACCCACCCAATAGGTACCCACCACGCACAAGCATACCTCCCAGAAACATGCACCCATGACATCTACAACAACACAACCTATAACCACTCCTTCAACCTCCAAATCCCTACCCCTTCTGATGATCGTCCCCGTGTCCTTACCCCTGTTGTGTCCACCCCGTCCCAAGCCCAAGAGACCCACACCTACCTCCCAGCCTATCTCTTCCACTTCCAAGGCCTACCCTCCCCCCTGCAAGTACCCATACCTCTCTCCCCCAAGAGGAAGCCAAAAAGAAGACCAACCCTTCCAAGCCCAAGCCCAAACCCCCCTCCAAAATCCGACCCCTCACACCCCCAGATAATCCCTGAGGTACCTGACTGCCCCCTTGATGCCCTTTGGTGTGGAGGTTCCCTGGCAGTTAGAAGTCATGTGATGTGCATGAACATTTAATCATGGACTAGCGAATAGCCTTGGACATTTTACATTTTCTTCTGAAATAAACCTAAGCAGTTGTTTTGTTGGGTAAAACATTGTCCTGAAATTCCCTTTCTACCTTTATGTTGTTCCTGAGTGACTTGTGTTTGTGCCTACAGTTGTGTGTGTTTCAGCCTGCTTTGTGGGCAGTGCAGGTGTGTAGGAGGCTGGCCTGGTTTGTAGTGGGTACCTTGGGTACTTACACCTTACACCAGTTCCAGTTATCCCTTGTAAGGAAATGTAGTAGTGTTCTAACAGCCTAGGCTGATAGAGGTAGCTATAGCAGAGCAGCTTAGGCTGAACTAGGAGACATACAAAGATCATGCAATACCACTTATTGTCACACAGTACTTATGCACAAGTAAAGACAATACTCAGTGTTACCAAAATAAAGGTATTTATTTGGGTGACACAGTACCAAAAATATCTTAGAGACAATACTCCTTCTGGAGGTAAGTATTATACACAATATATACACTAGACACCAAATTTAGACAAGTAAATAGTCATAGAACAATGCAAGCAGTAGGAAATCCTATAGAATGCAATGGGAGAAAATAGGTTTAGGGGCAACGCAAACCGTATACTAAAACCGTATACTAAAAAAGTGGAATGTGAATGACGAATTCCCCCTAGACAAGTGTAGTGTGTGCAAAATCACTGGGAGAGTAAGAATACAGTAAAGGTAAGTAAATTATCCCACCCCAGAAAAGCAGGAGTAAAGTACTGCAAGTTTCCTTAGGACACACTGTCCCTCATTTTGGGGATTTAGCAGCAGCCAACCAAGTCTGCAAACAACAACTGCTGGATTATTGGACCTGAGGCCCTGCAAAGGAAGAGGACCAAGTCCAGAAGTCAAAAGAAGTTCCAGGAAGGACAGGAGCCCCTGCCAACCCAGAAGAGGGTGCAAAAGAAGAGTCCCTGGTTAGTAGAAGACTGCAGAAATGCACCCTAGGAAGATGCCAGCGGGTTTCTGCAGAATGCAAAAGATGTCCCGCCGCAGGAAGATTGTTGCAGATGAGATTTCGTGTTGGAAGGCACCAACAAGCCTTGGCTATGACAAAAGTGCGTTTTTCATCAAAATGGTGCTGGATGGACCCAGGAGGGACTTGGGGGCCTCAATTCTGTGTGAGGGGAAAGAGGGGGCTCTCAGTACCTTAGAGAGCCCTCAGGATGCCAGCCAGCACCCTCAGAAGCCACAGGATCCTGGTTCAAAGGAGGTGCAAAATGCAGTTGATGCAGCACAACAAAGAAGGTCCCACGTCGCCGGAGAACAACTCAATGAGTTGAGCATCACAGGGTGGAGAGCTGGGGACCTGGACCAGGCTGTGCATGAAGGAATTTTTCAAAGAATGCACAGAGGCCTCAGGAGGCGAAGAAGACACAACACATAGGGGTACTGTCATTCTCAGGGAAGGCAAGGTCTTACCTCTTCCACATTTTGTCAGCAGGACCTCAGGACAGTCTATGTTGATGATATCCACCCTCTGTGTCCGTAGGCACACAATCGTTGTTGTGAGGGGAGTCCCAGAGTACCAGTCGTCGTCTTGGAAGGTGCCTGCTTGGAGCAGGGGAGTGACTCTGTCACTCCACGGGAGATTTCTTTGGTCCTTATGGTGCAGGATGAAGACAGGGAGTCCCCAGAGCGTGCACACCAAGGGAACTGTTGCAGTTGCTGACTTGGAGCTGAGGTTGCTGAAGAAAAGTATCTCTTGTAGACATTTTGTTGCAGTTACAGCATTTCTTGGAGCAGGCTGCGGTTGATCCGAGGTCAGAAGAGTCTGAAGTTGTTGCAGAGGATTCCTGAAGGAAACTTGCAAGCAGAATCTGAAGTGAACCCACAGGAGAGACCCTAAATAGCCCTGAGAGGGGGATTGGCTACCTTATCAGGTATGGACCTATCAGGAGGGGTCTCTGATGTCACCTTCTGGCACTGGCCATTCAGAGCCCTCCGGAGTGCCCATACACCTTGCAAAGCAAGATGGCTGAAGTCTGGGACACATTGGAGAAGCTCTGGGCACCACACCTGGGGTGGTGTTGGACAGGGGAGTGGTCACTCCCCTTTCCTTTGTCCAGTTTCCTGCCAAAGCAGGGGAGAAGGGGTCCCTGAACAGGTGTAGACTGGTTTATGCAAGGAAGGCACCATCTGTGCCCTTAAAAGCTTTTCGAGAGGCTGGGGAGGCTACCCCTCCCCAGCCTGTAACACCCTGCTCTCAGAGGAAATGCTTTATTCCGCCTTCCTGGGACTGGGCTTCAAAGACCCCAGGAGGGCAGAACCCTGTCTGTGAGGTAACAGCAGCTGTAGCTGCAGTGCAAGCCTAAGAGAGTTGGTTTGGCAGTACTGGGGGTCCATGGAGGGGTGCTAGGGCAAGGGTGCCCTCACACTTAGTAACTTTGCACCTAAACTTCAGCAAGTGAAGGTTCGACATATAGGTGACTTATAAGTTACTTAAGTGCAGTGAAAATAGCTGTGAGATAAAGTGTGCGTTATTTCACGCAGGCTGTAATGGCAGGCCTTTGCAAGGGTTTGTCTGAGCTCCCTATAGGTGGCAAAAGAAATGCTGCAGCCCATATGGATCTCCTGCAACCCCAATGCCCTGGGTACCTAGGTAACTATATACTAGGGACTTTTAAGGGGGGGGGTCCAGTATGCCAATTGAAATTGGTAAATATAGTCACTGGCCTGCAGTGACAAATTTAAAAGCAGAGAGAGCATAAGCACTGAGGTTCTGATTAGCAGAGCCTCAGTGACACAGTTAGGCATTACACAGGCATACACATTATGCCACAAACTATGAGCACTGGGGTCCTGGTTAGCAGGATCCCAGTGAGACAGACAGAACACACTAACATATAGGTTTTTATCTATGAGCACTGGGGTCCTGGCTAGCAGGATCCCAGTGACACAGTAAAAACACACAGACACACACTCACAAACAGGCCAAAAGTGGGGGTAAAATGCTAGAAAGAGGCAACTTTCCTACAAGGTGCCCCCAAGACAGGGGTATTTCTTGAGTGTATGGATATGTGGATGGAAATGCAATGGTGGTGTCATGGGATTGTGTACTGTTTGATCAAGTAAGTATTTCATCTTGTGTTATCCAATGTGAGCCTGTATGGTGTTAGACTTGTCCCCCTGATATGGTTTATGTATTCAACTGATGTGTGTCAGCTTGAGTTTTGTTTGTGCAGACATTGAATGTGTACACTTGTGCTTCCTCTGTTTGCAATTGACTGTGCATGTGTCCATTTAGGTGTGTGTCCCTTGCAACTGGTTCCTGTAGAGGTATATCCCATGTGGTTGGAGTTGTATATGCTTTGCCGACTTGTACTTCCACATTGTGCAGATGGGCATTCCATTTGGGCCTAGAACTGTTTGTCCATGTGACACTTGTAGGGCCAGTTCCTATGCACATGTTGTTTGAAGGGCATGTGCAAAGTGATATGTATCCCAGTGCAGCCTTCTTCCTTGAGTGTTCCTGATGACCCATCCCTATTTTGCAGGTATTGTTAGCATAATGCTCTTTGTCTATTTGCCTTACTGTGTATTGTGAATGCCATTGTCCTTCCATTGTGCTGTGATGTCTGTGATATGTTTGTCTATTGCAGGGCTGTTTAATGGTAGTGTTGTTTGTGTTCCATGCCCCATTGATACATATGTCTATTATATGTGATGACAGTCCCTGGCCAGAGTGGAATGTGAGTTTGTGAGTTGTATCTGATGTTTGTGTTTTGTTGGTGATGTGTGAGATAATGTTGTGTAGCCTTTACTGTCCCTGTGCCTGAAATGTGTGGCCATGTGTTTTTGTGTAGTGCTGCAGTGCAGAGTAAGTGGGCTGCCTAAAAATGGTTTATTGTGACAGGGGATGTGTCCATCTTAATTTATGTTTTGGAGTGTGTACAGGATGTAATGTGTATTTGATGCCCGTGGCGTGCCCCCCATATGATGTGGATGACAGCACTACGATCTGTTTTCAAGGTTAATGATACAAGTAGGTATGTGTACTTACAGTCGTTTGTGCCCACGGTGGCATTGAGTTGGTGGTCCATTGCTGATCAATAGCAGCAGCAGGACGTGTGTGATGGGCTCCATGGCGGCATCGGGCGTGTAAGGCTGCCTCCAGGTGAGTTTCATTCTTAATACTGTCCCTTTCCACCTGCTGAGACATGGTGGTTGGCCCATCAAAGTCACATTGGTGATGTGCAACCTGGCAATATGTCCGGCAGCAACACAGGCTCTGCCGGCCTTTTTGTGCTGCCTCGTGACCGTGGCAGTCTGTACTGCCTGGCGGTGCCGGTGGGTCCATGGCGGTGTTTGCTCCATAGGCCTGCATGACTCTTAATATGGTGGTCCGACCACCATTCCGATAGCGGTCGGACTGCTACTGCTGCCATGGTGGTCCAGGGACCACCAAACTCGTATTAAGGCCCTAGGCTACATAGTAGTTTCCCACCCAGCTAAGTGGGAAGTTACAATAGGCAGTTTTACCACAAACATAACACATGTCTCTTAGAGTTGGTTTTTTACCAGTTTTTAAGTTTTTACCAGTCAGAGGATTATTATCAATCACATTACTCACACTACACTCAATATTACCAACAACTTTGAATGACTCACATTTCTCACGCATCATACACATGACTTTTTCTCGCTCTACTCTCAGACTAGGATGTACTTTCGAATATCTGAATTTCTGTTCTGCCTCTTCTCCCAGTTCAGTTTTCTTTTACAATTTATGATAATTTTCACTTTGCTCTCACTATATCTCTTTTATACATTCACTCAGTTTTTAGGCTTACTAGGTTTCAGATTAGGATGTAGAATTAACCTCACTTGTCAAAGTGTTTAGAAATTGTCCTTAAATCTTCATTCACAGGAAGAGTTTCCAAGGAAGTGGAAGTCCTTAAAATGAGGTGCTGGAACTTCTTGGCCAACCACTGAAAACATTAACAAAATCATTGTATAATAAAGAATAAGTCAAGGGAAGCTGCAAATAAATTACCATCTCTGTAACAGAAGTTGGACAGAATGTGCAAATGTAACAATTACTAGCTCTCATAATAATTGTATATTCAGATAAAACATTTGGGGCCAGATGTAGCAAAAATAAAAATTGCGACTCGCATTTTGCGAGTTGATGCGACTCGCAAAATGCGAGTCGCAAATTGGAATGCCAGAAAAAAAAGCGATCCGATTTTGCGACTCGCAGCCGGACTCGCAACGCTGTGTGCGAGTCCGCAGTTTGCGAGGTCGCTGTTTGCGAGTGTGCAAAAAACTAACTCGCAATTAGCGAGTGGGTGTCGCAAATTGTGAATACCTTCAGAATTGCTTGCAGGTGCAGCAGAACACTCCAGAAAGCATACCAGAACACTCTGGAAACACTTCCTGGCACATGATGATGACATCACAGCCAGGAAGTTAACAAATACACCTGGGAGGAGGGCTCAACAGTGAGCAGTGTCTCTGCCACTGACAGTAGGGTGCAGAGGAGTGGTAGGCACAGCACCATGGACGCAGCAGGGACCAGCCAGGCTGGCAGGAGGGGCAGGAGATCATAGATAACAGCCAGGACAGATTAATGTGGCACATGGCATTAATGTGCCACATGACTGGTTGGCATTTTCCTGCCCATGGACAATTTCAACTTGTATATAGTTTCTTCATGACATTAATAAAACAGTTATTTTTGTTCCACTTAACAAATGGTTAATAGGTGAGTATGGTGGGAGTTGACACGTACCGTCCAAAATATTGCGTTGCAATGTGGTCCCGTCTCAGTCTGCCTTGATTAGCTAGACTCCTATCCCCATGATGGCGATGTGGTTGTTCTTGCTCTTCATCATCAGGATCTGGGTCTGCAGGGGTGAGAGGTAGCCCACGTCGGGTGGCTATGTTGTGGAGGATGGCGCATGCGACCACAATTTTGAAGGCGGTAATGGGGGTGTATTGGAGGGCGCCTCCACTGCGGTGGAGGCATCTGAATCTTGCCTTCAGCAGTCCGAAGGTGCGCTCGATCAGGTTCCTGGTCCTCTTATGCGCACTGTTGTATTGCCTCTCTGATTCAGTTCTGGGTGTTAAAAACGGAGTCATGATCCAAGGCCTGAGAGCATATGCACTGTCACCTGTTGGGCACAAAAGTACACGGTTAGGAAGTCCAGATTGTCGTGCACAGTGACCTGTGTGTATGTCTGCAAGTGTCTGTGGCTCTACCTAGGAGGTAACCGTTTCCAAATTCCCCACGTTCCAGGCGTTGATGTATCCCACTATGCCTAAAAATGTATGAGTCATGGGTACTGCCAGGAAACTTAGCTACGATGTCCGTGATGACATAATGGGCATCACAAACAACCTGTATGTTGAGTGAGTGGGTACACTTCCTGTTGCGGAAAATGTGTTCCAGATTAGCAGGGGGGCATATTTGAATGTGTGTCCCATCTACACACCCTATGACATGAGGAAAGTGGGCAATGCGGTAAAAGTCCAGCTTGGTGCTGTTAATTTCTGCCTCATTCCTTGGTAAGTATATGAAGTGAGACATGTGCGTGACTAAGGCATCTAGGAATGCCCTGAGGAATCTTGACACTGCACTTTGGGATACCCCACCTGCCACGGCAATGACCCCCTGATAGCTCCCTGAGGCCAAGAGGTGCAGTGCGCATAGTACTTGCACATGCGTAGGGATGGCGCAGCCACGCAGAGTCTTGTGTTCTAGCTGTGGTTTGAGTAAATCTATGAATTCTAGAATGGCTGCGCTGCTAAGGCGGTATTTGTCATAGATCTCCTCTTCAGTTTGCTGAAAAAGAGTCTGCCTGGTTCTATATATCTTCTCCTGTCTGTGGCCCCTCCTCCTCCTCTGCTGGGCTGCGTAGACTCTCCTCCTCACTGCTATCAGGTATATCTCCGCCATCTTGAGTAACCCAGATGCCTTCTGGGTCCCCTTTTATACTTTGGTAATGGTTACCACCTGCTCTGAGTTAGTGGTAAATGGGACATGCAAACTGGGCTTTTTGCGGCTATTCGCAATTTGCGAGTTGCAATTGCATAAGGTTTGCGACTCGTAAATTGCGACTTGCAATTTGCGGGTCGCAAAATGGGGTCGCACCGGATGTGACTCGCAAACGGGTCCCATCGCTTTTTGCGAGTCGGAAATGGGCTTTTTGCATCCCATTTCCGATTTTGCACTGTCGCAAATTGCGATTCGGCCCGTTTGCGAGTCGCAATCGTTTGCTACATCTGGCCCTTGATTAGATATTTTCCTTAAAGTTGCCTAGAAACGTATCCCTATGTGGTATTTTGTGTCTGGCTGCTATACTATTATATGTAGTGATTATCTCTTTAGTGTCAATCGTAGTTGAATCAGTCCCAACTGATAAAACCAAACACAAGAGCAAACCAACTAGAAATATTATGAAAACAAGTAGAAATATGCATCATTTTGAGCAACATATATGATTAGTAATTGCCATTCCTCTTCTGTGAAAAATTATAACAAAAGAAGAATAAATAATCTAAGCATTAATTTTGAACGGTTCAAATATTAAAAATTAAAAACTTTAGCTTTTTTAAATATTCAGTTCTTTTGTTCAATGTAGATCTAAGAAAAATAAAATATTATCTTTGCCCGGATACGCAAGAACAAAACAAAACAGACTCTAACTATAATAAAACTCCTTCAAATTCTCATTAATATAGAAGAACATTTTCTCTATTCTTATTTCATTAGTTCATAGTGGTTCTTCTTCAAAACCAAATTACAATTTGTCAGTTCATAGACTTCTACACATGATTCAATGGTGGTCATTCCAACCTCGGCGGTAAAAGGCGCTTACCGCCGTTCAGAAGACCGCCATAACACCGCCGTGGGCGCTGTAAACCGCCACGGTCATTCTGACTCACAACAGTCAAACCGCCAAAATACAGACATCCACAAAAGTCCGCCACACCAAAGGGCAGCGAGAAACTGGCGATGACCAAACCTACACCGTCACGCCAACAGAAATACGCCCACACTATCACGACACACGAATCCACGCGGGGGTCTTTCAACCGCGGTATTCCATTGGCGGTACACACCGCAGCGCTCAAAATACACACACACTTACAAAATACAACCACATTGGACAATTCAAAATACACACACCTGATACACATACACACACCACTCCCACACACCCATTACAATATAAAATACACACCCACATCACCCACAAACCTCTACTCCTAGAGATTCGTGAACACGCACCGAGAAAAGACATCCGAGCACCCAGACGCCCAATTCACTGTCACCCAGCAATATTTGCACGCACTTCACACAACACAACAATACACATCACCACACTTAGCACCACACAATCCACCCTACACATCACCCACACCACCCCATGGCACCGCAAAGACACCCCAGGTTCTCTGATGATGAACTCAGGGTCATGGTGGAGGAAATTGTACGAGTAGAGCCACAGCTGTTCGGGGCACAGGTGCAGCACACCACCATTGCCAGGAAGATGGAGCTATGGAGCAGAATAGTGGACAGGGTCAACGCTGTGGGACAGCACCCAAGAAATCTGGACGACATCAGGAAGAGGTGGAACGACCTACGGGGGAAGGTGCGTTCCATGGTATCCATGCACAACATCGCGGTGCAGCGGACTGGCGGCGGACCCCCACCTCCTCCCCCGGAATTTACAACATGGGAGGAGCAGGTCTTGAACATCCTGCATCCTGAGGGCCTCGCAGGAGTAGCTGGAGGTATGGACTCTGGTAAGTCTCATCTTCACTACTTCTTCCCCCCACCCCACCTGCATGCCAACTCATACCCCCACCCTCACCCCCACCCCATCACACCTATTCCTTGCAAATGTCTCACCATCACAACTCACCCATCCCAACACCTAGCCCTGCATGCGTCCACAAAGCATGGACACCCATCACCTAAGCATGCCCATTGCACATACACATACACCCTCCCCCCCCAACCACCGTTACAACAGCCCCCACAAAGGAATGCCAGCACTGGGGTACACGGGCACCCACCCATTGCACGCTATGGCACACACAGAAGCAATAACCATACTTTTATACCTCTGCAGGACCCGAAGGCCAGGTCACCGCGCAGGAGGGTCCACAAATGTCCACTCCACCCCCAGAAGAGGCCCACAGTGAGGACAGCAGCTCTGTCTCCCTGGATCTAGATGACCAGCCCGGTCCATCGGGGACCTCGGGACAGTCGGTTCCCCTCACACAGCCACAGGCCACAGCAGACCTTCCCTCCTCTGGAAACACCAGCACAGCACCCACCCAGCGGGCCCATACCTCTGTCCCCAGGACACGTCAATCAGCGGTGTGTCCACCACTACAGGGAACCCAGGCTAACCCAACACCCCAACAACAACAGGGACCTGGGGGCAGTGGTAGTGGGCACATGGTCCAGGGGACAGAGGCCCATGGAAACAGGGGAACTGGGAGGGCTGCTGTGCGACGGGGGGGGACAGGCCCAGGGAACCCACTCTCCACGAGGCCCTCTCCTCCATCATGGGAGCATACCACCACTCCCAGGAGACGATGGCGACGGTCCTGGCCAGGTTTCAGGAGATCCAGCTTCTGCAGGAGCAACAGTATATGGGGTTCAGGGAGGAACTAAGAAACATAAGTTCCGCCATGGGTACCATCGTAGTGGCCCTGAATGAGGTAGTCACCACATTGCGGGACACTGTGGCACCTCAAAGGGCCCCTGACACTAGCATGCACCAAGAACTGCCTACCACCTCCGCCGGCGCTAGTGGACAGGAGGCCCCGACACAAGACCAACAGGCCACCAGAACCCCACCCCCTGCAGAAGGAGAACCACCCCGCAAGCGGGCCCTGAGATCCAGGAAGAAGACAGAGTAAGATGTCAAGACCCCCGCCAGCAAAGGATACCGCCCTGATTGTCATCCCACTGTCACACATTGTCACCCTGTCCAACCTTAAACTGCCCCTGCTCCACTTCCCACAGGCATTTGGACAATGCACCTGTGAAACTGATAGTCTGGACTCTGCCATGGACAATCCTCCACCATCACCCCTCACCGATTTGCAACCACCCATCCAATTTAGAGCACTTGAATAAAAACACTTATTGCACAAAACAATCTGGAGTCTGGCTGTGATTTAGAACAAATGTATTAGACATGACCGTGCCAAAATGTTCATTCACATTGTGATGCCAACAAACCTCTGTCACACAGCTGTAGTCCATGGGGAAACAAAGCAGATGTCACGCAGTGGGGCCCACATCTCTGAAAACGGAAGGGAAAGTCACAACACAGTTACCATACACTGGGGGAAAAAGTCAGACAGTAGAGAGGTAGGAGTCTTTAAGTAAATGTAATATGCCGGTGTGTACTCTTACCTGTGTGTCATTGAAAATACTGCGGTATTACTGTGTTCCTGTTCTCTATGTCGTCCTCTTCGGCTTCCTCCTCTTCCCTCTCCACAGGCCCCACAGCTGCTACAACACCACCATCTGGACCATCCTCCTGCAGAAAAGGCACCTGGCGGCGCAAAGCCAGGTTGTGAAGCATACAGCAGGCCACGATGATCTGGCACACCTTCTTTGGTGAGTACATTAGGGATCCACCTGTCATATGGAGGCACCTGAACCTGGCCTTCAGGAGGCCAAAGGTTCGCTCGATCACCCTCCTAGTCCGCCCATGGGCCTCATTGTACCGTTCCTGTGCCCTTGTCCTGGGATTCCTCACTGGTGTCAGTAGCCATGACAGGTTGGGGTAACCAGAGTCCCCTAATATCCACACCCGGTGCCTCTGGAGTTGACCCATCACATACGGGATGCTGCTATTCCGCAGGATGTACGCGTCATGCACTGAGCCAGGGAACTTGGCATTAACATGGGAGATGTACTGGTCAGCCAAACACACCATCTGTACATTCATGGAATGATAACTCTTCCGGTTCCTGTACACCTGTTCACTCCTGCTGGGGGGGACCAAAGCAACATGTGTCCCATCAATGGCACCAATGATGTTGGGAATATGTCCAAGGGCATAGAAGTCTCCTTTCACTGTAACCAAATCCCCCACCTCAGGGAAAATGATGTAGCTCTGCATGTGTTTGAGCAGGGCAGACAACACTCTGGACAACACCTTGGAAAACATGGGCTGGGACATCCCTGATGATATGGCCACTGTTGTTTGAAATGACCTACTTGCTAAGAAATGGAGTACTGACAGCACCTGCACTAGAGGGGGGATCCCTGTGGGTTGGCGGATGGGTGACATCAGGTCTGGCTCCAGCTGGGCACACAGTTCCTGTATAGTGGCTCGGTCAAGCCTGTATGTCAGTATGACATGTCGTTCCTCCATTGTCGACAGGTCCACCAGCAGTCTGTACACGGGAAGATTCCTCCATATCCTCGCATGTCCCAGCGGACGGTGCCTATGAAGGACAACAGCGAGCACAGAGTCAATCAACCCACAGGTACGTAACCACAGCTTGCACATAACACGATTCCCAATGAATTGAAAGGTTTGTATGAGTGTTGGTGCAAGGCCTAGGTATGTGTGACGCAGTAGAAATTAAGCCATGTGGGCCCTTGAAATGGCGGCTGCCTGACCTGTGAAGTGCGACAGTGGGATGTGAGGTCAATGCGCTGGCGTGGCACACTGCGGCGGTAGGCGGTCGAAGACCGCGGTGCAAAGCTGCATTGGTTAACATTGAACCCTATGGGTTTCAGGAGTCAATGACGATGTGCGCCGGCGGTCGCGGTACGCACCGCCGCGGTACGCACTGCCGCGGGCGTGACCGCCATTTTCTATCTGCTCAATCACTCGATACCTGATCATCCACAGGAGAGGACCTACACTGCAAGTGCTGCTGTGACCTCGGTCTGGAAGAGACAATGGCTCATGCGACTGGGGAAAGGGCCACTGCCTTCACTGCGGAGGAGTTGGAGAAACTTGTGGATGGGGTCCTCCCCCAGTATGCGCTACTCTACGGTCCTCCAGACCAACAGGTAAGTACACAGGGACCATGCTTAGTGGGCAATGCCTGGGTTGAGTGGGGTGGATGAAAGATGGTGGGGAGGGGAGCGATTGAGGCATGCATCAAACGACAGATGAGAGCATGTGCCACATGGCAAGGGTGGGGATGGGGGGCCACTCACATCGAGCATGCAGAAGGTGATGACTAGTATTCTCTCCCTATACATGTCACATAGGTCAGCGCCCACCAGAAAGTCGCGATTTGGCATGCCATCGCCAAGGACGTCCGGACCCTGGGGGTCCACAACAGACGGGGCACCCACTGCTGGAAGAGGTGGGAGGACATCCGACGCTGGAGCAGGAAGACGGCGGAGGCTCAGCTGGGGATGGCCTCCCAACGAAGGAGGGGTGCCAGTCGTACTTTGACCCCCCTGATGTCCCGGATCCTGGCGGTGATCTACACCGATTTGGATGGGTTCGTGAGGACATCACAGCAGACACAAGGGGGTGAGTACAAATACATTCTGCTGACATTGCGCGCAGTTGAGGTGTCTGGGTGGGGGAGGAGGGCTGTGGGTATCCCTAGGCCAGGGCGATTTCTCTAGGCTAGGCCCCTCCGTAAGGCATGGCCCTGTGCCCCCGCCCCCCACCTCTGTAGGGTGCCAAGTACAGGTATCCATGGCCCTGTGTCATCTATGTGTGCAGTTGTCGTCCATAGGCTTGTAGGCCATGTCCCACGGATTGCGTAGTGGACCCCAAGTGCGCGGCGTAGTGCAGGGGGCTTCTGTGTCTGTCCTCTCCGCCAACGGTGTCGCCAATGCATGCTCTCAACATGTCTTTATTTCTCCCCCCCCCTTTTTTGTGGTCTTCCTGTTCATGTGTGCATTAGCATCATCAGGCGGAGGAGAAGTGGCATCGGAGCACGAGGGAGCTGCATCCCACATGGCCCTGGAGGGCCATGCAACGGAGTCCGAATACACCAGTGGGACGGAGGGCGAGGGGAGCTCCACAGCGGGGACTCGTGCTGATGTCAGCGACAGCGGCTCGTCCTCTGAAGGGAGCTCCCTTGTGGTGGCGGCAACATCCGTGACCCCCGCACCAACAGGTACAGCCGCCACCCAGCACACCAGCACTGCCCTCCCAGCAGCCCCTCAGCGTTTGCCCCGTGCCCGCTCACCCAGGAAGGTGGGCATCTCCTTCGCCCCAGGCACCTCAGGCCCTGCCCCTGTTGCCCCTGCTCCCCTCAGTGAGGAGGTCATTCACCTCCTGAGGACCATCATTGTTGGGCAGTCTACCCTTTTGAATGCCATCCAGGGTGTACAAAGGGAGGTGCACCAGAGTAATGCATACCTGGAGGGCATTCATTCGGGTCAGGCTGCCCATCAGCGATCGTTCAATGCTCTGGCCTCAGCACTGACGGCAGCAATTGTCCCTGTCTCTAGCCTCCCCCTCCAACTTCCTCCACCCAGACCCAATCCCCTGTACCTCTGCCTATCCCAGGCACACCATCAGACCAGCCTGCACACACCTCAACACCCAAGGGAAGCTCATCCAGACATAAGCACCACACGTCACACAAGCATTCACACAAGCAACATCCACATGCAGACATACCAACAGCCACTGCCTCCACTGTGTCCCCCTCCGCCTCGTCTCCCTCCTCCCTCCCTGTGACGTCTCCACTCACACTTGCATGCACAACATCTTCAGCCACTACGTCCATCACCAGCACATCCACCAGAACACTCCGCACACGTGCAGTCACCACCCCCACTACCATTTACACGTCCCCTGTGTCCTCTCCCAGTGTGTCTGTCACCCCTCTTCCAAACTACGCAAACGCAGGCAGCCACCCACCCAACAGCCATCCACCTCACGACAGCCTCCAGCCCAAGCACCTGCACCCAAAGACACCAGACTTCACAACCACATCCTCTTCCTCCACTCCCATACCCACTACACCTATCCGTCCCTCTCTTTCCAAATTGCTTTTCTTTTCCAAACTTGACCTCTTTCCAACAACTCCCCCACCCCGTCCATCTCATAAGACTCCAATCAGCACCTCAGCCACCACAAAACCGGGACCTGTAAAGACTGTTTGCCATGGACTGTGGAGTCCCCCACCCTCAAGGGCATCCAGTTCAGCTAGGAGCCAAGGCACGGCCAGCCCACCCCCGGAAAAGCATCCGAAGATTGCCAGTGCCCGGCGCGAGAGACCAAAGACCCCAGGGACCAAAATCCCTACATTGGCTCCGGCAGGAAGTCGGGTGCCACCTGGCACACTGCCAAAGGTGGGAAAGGGCCACAAGCGTACAGGGAAGGGTGGGAAGGGCAGCACGCCCGACAAGTCCGGCAGCAGGACAGCTGGCCAGGAGGGCCCCACCAGCCCCATCCCAGGTGTGCAGGAGGACACCCACAGGCCCGGTACTGCAGCCCAGGAGGGCCCCGCAAGCCACGTCCCAGGTGGGCAGGAGGACACCCACAGGCCGGGTACTGCAGCCCAGGAGGACCCCGCAAGCCACCAGACAGATGGGCAGGAAGGCCCCGCCAGCCACATGTCAGGTGGCGAGTGACATCCATGCCTGGGCCGGATCCACTGACCAGGACACTCATCTCAAGCACCGCTGAACAGGGCACCGCCGTCTCAAGCACCGCTGAACAGGGCCCTTCATCTCAAGCACTGCTCCGCTGGGCCCTTCATCTCAAGCACCGCTGAACAGGGCACCGCCGTCTCAAGCACCGCTGAACTGGGCCCTTCAACTCAAGCACTGCTCCGCTGGGCCCTTCATCTCAAGCACCGCTGAACAGGGCACCGCCGTCTCAAGCACCGCTGAACTGGGCCCTTCATCTCAAGCACCGCTGAACAGGGCACCGCCGTCTCAAGCACCGCTGAACAGGGCACCGCCGTCTCAAGCACCGCTGAACAGGGCCTCGCCGTCTCAAGCACCGCTGAACAGAGCACCGCCGTCTCAAACACCACTGACCAGTGCACCGCCATCTCAAGCACCGCTGAACAGGGCACCGCCGTCTCAAGCACCGCTGAACAGGGCACCACCGTCTCAAGCACCGCTGAACAGGGCACCGCCATCTCAAGCACCGCTGAACTGGGCCCTTCATCTCAAGCACCGCTGAACTGGGCCCTTTATCTCAAGCACTGCTGAACTGGGCCCTTCATCTCAAACACTGCTCCGCTGGGCCCTTCATCTCAAGCACTGCTCCGCTGGGCACCGCCGTCTCAAGAACCGCTGAACTGGGCCCTTTATCTCAAGCACTGCTCCGCTGGGCCCTACATCTCAAGCACTGCTCCGCTGGGCACCGCCGTCTCAAGCACCGCTGAACTGGGCCCTTCATCTCAAGAACCACTGGCCCATTGGCGGAAGGGGCAGGCCCGCATCTGTGTCGGGCAGGGCTGCACGAAGCACTCTGGGCACTAGTCCTCCTCCAGTACCAGTGGAGACTGTTATCCACTTGAGAGACTGTGGCTTTGCACTCCCCAGGATGGCACAGTGGGCAATCCACCCACTGTAGAGACTTGAGAGACTGTGGCTTGCACTCCCCAGGATGGCACAGTGGGCAATCCACCCACTGTAGAGACTTGAGAGACTGTGGCTTTGCACTCCCCAGGATGGTACAGTGGGCAACCCACCCACTGTAGAGACTTGTGAGACTGTGGCTTTGCACTCCCCAGGATGGCACAGTGGGCAACCCACCCACTGTAGAGACTTGAGAGACTGTGGCTTTGCACTCCCCAGGATTGAACAGTGGGCAACCCACCCACTGTAGAGACTTGTGAGACTGTGGCTTTGCACTCCCCAGGATGTAACAGTGGGCAACCCACCCACTGTAGAGACTTGAGAGACTGTGGCTTTGCACTCCCCAGGATGGCACAGTGGGCAACCCACCCACTGTAGAGACTTGAGAGACTGTGGCTTTGCACTCCCCAGGATGGAACAGTGGCCATGGAGGCCCCTCGTGGATCTGGCGTCGTGGACTCATCTGGCTGAGGTGCCCCCCCTTCCCTTCCCCCTGAGGTGCCTGTAGTTTTCCTATCTGATGCCCCTGCAGTGTTCTCTCCGTTGGAGGCAGGTATCCTGTGTGGGCTTTGCCCATGTGTTTTGGCCCAGTGGCCCACGAACAATGGCTGATAGACATATCGGACTGGACAATTTATGTATATAAAATTATTGATGTGTGATATATTTTATACTCAGTCTTACAATATAATTCTAAATTTATAATCATTTCCTTTTGCCTTTGCATTCTTCCGGGGGGTTTGGGGGGGTAACTGTGATGTGTTGCTATGCATTGATGTGTGTGTTGTAGTGGGTGAGGGTGGTGGTGGGTGTGTCGCGTATGTGTGTCCCCGTAATATTTTCTCCTCCCCCCTCCCCTGTGTCGTAGGTGCAGTACTCACCGTTGTCTTCTGCGCCGGTGTACGTGCTCCTGGTAGAGGAGCAGGAAGACAATGGCTGGTAGGATGTGGAGTTCGGGTTCCATGCTGTCCAGATTCCTCGTGGGGTGTATGGAGGTGAGCGTTTTCCGTTTGAAATGTCTGTTTCCGCCGTGTTTTTATCAGCGGGGCTACCGCCCCGGAAAAGGTGGCGGATTGGTGGGTTGTGATAGGGTGGGCGGTACATTGTCTCCCGCCTGTCTGTTGGCGGTGACTGCCGCACTGTTTGTTTGTCCCGCCGTGGCGGGCGGTGTGTTAAAGTGGCGGTCTCTGTTGGCGGTTTCCGCCAGGGTCGGAATTGCATTTTTTTTACCGCCAGCCTGTTGGCGGTTTTGCCGCCGCTTTAACACCGACCGCCAGGGTTGGAATGACCCCCTATATCTGCTAACTTGGACCATTCAGGAGCTGAATACTTTTTTGTCTGGCACTCTTACTCCTGTTGATCTCCAAAATGCTTGCTGTTCACTTTCACTATAATCACAGTTTTGTTCTTCTTGCATTGGTTCTCCTCTGACTATCTCTGGGCTTTGTATATACCTGTACATGTGTTTTCTTTCTCTTACAGGTTCAAGCCTCCTACTTCCTTATTGAACATTCTCATCTTTAGATTCACTTATGACCATTGCTGTATCTTTATTCGCACTTGCCAATTTGTTCATGTTTCTCTCTGGAACAGTTTGATTGTCTCTTTCCACAGCAAACTAACTGTTTTTCTCCCTTGTTCATGTTTCTCTCAGGAACGGTTTGATTGTCTCTTTCCACAGCAAACTAGCTGTTTTTCTCTGAGGGTTCTAGAAACTAGAATTTTTTGTTTCTCTTGCTAATTAAAGTTACTCAAGTTTCTTTCTGATCTTCTGTCTCATCTTGTTTTTGATATTTACCACCACCACCATGTGGATCCAGACATTGAACTCGATCCATTGTGGCAACCTGGCATATTTCACACCAGTGTTTAACACAAGGAAGGACCAATAGGGTCCCTTCCACTTTGGTTCCAGGGAAGACTTTTGTATGCTCTTCTTCACCACAACCCAGTCCCAGGCCTTCTTTTGTTAAAGGTGTTGCCAAGTTGACCTGAGACAGTGTGAACAACATCAGCCAAACTTTTGCTGTAATAAAATCTGTCATCACTTACAGATACTAATCCGAGCTAAAGGGATGCCAAAAATCATTATGGATCTCCCCATAAGAACGATGTGGGAAGAGAGTCCTGTTTTTTATTTGATGTATTTCTGGTGCTTATTAACATAGGTGGAACTGCATCTGGGCATTTCAGCATTGTCGTACTCAACCTTTCTCACATTAAAAGTACCCCCTAAAGGAAATAGCATGTTTGCGTCATCTCATTCCATTCTTGTAGCCACAAACTCTGCGTTATTTCATAGACAAGAGTGTCTTCTGCAGGAATATTCTCTCCCTCACCCACAGGACCTTTAGACTTATTCAATGCAGCACCCATTTTTACTCAATTGATCCTATACAAAACATTTCGGATAAACAATGATAGGCAATAACTCACAGCGCTGCTTCAGTATACTCTAGCCAATAACAACACACACGCTACAACCAACCTACCACATAATAAAATGTGTTTTCTGCTTTTACCTAAAAATAGAAAAGGAAATGAAATCCCACTATAAAAGATCTAGGCCCTCATTATGACATTGACAGGAAATCCTGCTTACCGCCACAGTGATGGCCTCCAACATACCGCCGTGGTGTGGAAAATATCCGTTCGCCATATTATGACATACACACACCAACCCGACAGAATACTGCCACATACACAAATCCGCCAGCCCAAAGGTCAGTGTAAAAGTGTCGGTACCAACACCCATACCGTTAGACCAGCAAAACAATGGCCACTACATCATGACCCACAAATCACCACAGCGGACATTCAACGGCGGTACACCATTGGCGGTACACACCGGCGCGCTCAGAATGGACACCCAAATACTAAACTGCACAACATTGGCCAATACCAAAAAAACACCTGATACTCATACACACAACACACCCACCCACAGCACTATAAAACACACACCCACAACCCTTTATGAATACTGACGTATAGACCACTGCGACAACTAGACACACCACATACACCCATACATCCCTCACGTATCCCACTACGCACACCCAACCACAGTACCCAACACCCACACACTTACACACACCACACAACACCCTAGTCCCCCCAAAGGCACCCCAGTTTCCCAGATGAGGAGCTGTGGGTCATGGTAGAGGAAATAGGCAGGATAGAGCCACAGCTATTTGGAGCACAGGTACAGCAAATATCCATTGCAAAGAAGATGGAGCTATGGCAGAGAATCGTGGACAGGGTGAACGCTGTGGAACAGCATCCGAGAACAAGGGACTACATCAGGAAGAGGTGGAGTGACCTATGGGGGAAGGTACGTTCCATAGGACCAAGGCACCAGCTTGCCATACAGAGGACTGAAGGTGGAACCCCACCTCCTCCCCCACAGCTTACAGAATAGGAGGAGCAAGTCTTGGCAATACTGTATCCTGAGTGACTCACTGGTGTTGCCAAAGGACTGGACACTGGTAAGTCAATATTTATCACTTATCAACCCCCATACCTGCATGCCATCTCACCCCCTCACCCCCATCATTCCACTCTATCCCACACACTGCACCTACCCATATGACTAACCCCAATGTCCAGCCCTGCATGCAATACCAATGCATGGGCATCCCTCCCAGCCCTGCATGGACACCCATCACTAAAGCATGCACAGCATAGAGGAACTAACAGTCACACAATATATCAGCATACACAAACCAAGGTGGCAGGGCAACAGCAACGATTGATGGGAAGCTAGGGATGTACAATATATCACAGGCATGAAACATAATGCATCACTTACATCCCCACAGGTGCCCCATCCAATGTCAGTGGAGGAAGGTGCCACGAAAAACCAGTCCCCCAACAGAAGATGCCCCCAGTGATGACAGTAACTCTGGACTTCAGGATCTGGACCAACAACCTGGCCCATCAGGGACCACTGGACAGTCGATCACCCCAGCCCACTCACAGTCCACCACAGAGCCTCCCCCATCAGTATCCAACACCACAGCACCCACCCAGCGTCACCAGACCTCTGTCTACAGGACACGTCAATCAGCATTGTGCCCACCTGTACAGGGACCCCAGTCCACATCTCTAGAAAATCAGGGTCCTGGGGTCAGTGGCAGTGGGCACACTGTTCAGGGGACAGAGGCACAGGGGAACAGGGACACTGGGAGGACCACGGTGTGCCAGGGGGAGGACAGGCCCAGGGAACTGACTCTCCAGGAGGCACTCACCAAGATCCCGGGTGCCTACCAACAATCCCAGGACACAATGGGCCAGATCCTTGCTGGGGAGCAAGCGGCTGCAGGAGGAACACCATCAGGAGATCAGGCTCTTAACACCACCATGATCTCCATGAGGGAATCGACCAGCGGGCCCGTACCACTAGCCTGTCTAGTGACCAGCCCACCACATCCGCTGTAGCTAGTGGGCAGGAGGCCCTGCCACAGGACCCACAGACCACCAGTACACCTCCCCGGAAGGTGAACCACCCCGTAAATGTTCCCTGCGGCCCAGACAGAAGCCAGAGACACTTGCCAAGACCAAGACTACCATCAGGAAATGAGACTCTCCTGATTTTCCCCCTTGTGTCCCACTTTGACACCTTGTCTAACTTGAACTTCCTTTCCTCCCCTTCCTATGGCCCCTTGGACACTGGACCTGTGCTACATACAGACTGGAAGAATACCCTATACTTTCCTCTACCATCACACCATTCCATTGCACTTTACCCTCAGTTTTATAGCACTACAATAAACTCCCTTGAACACAACTTGACTGATTTTATGTGTTGAGAATGTACATTCAGGGGAACAGTCACATCTGATGCAAATGATCTGAACACTGTGATGGCATACAAATAATGACCCGTAACTCTCTGTAGGGATCACATCAAGATATTGTTGTCATATCAGCAACATCTGAAAAATGAGAAGCCATAGGTGACAGTAAGTTGAGATGTAAAGAAAGTGAATGCCATCATGCTAAAGTCACATAGATGAAAGCAATAGTCGGAGCAATGATCATTTCAACTGTCTCACCTGTGTCATTGGAAGTATTGACGTATAACTGATGTTCTGTTGTCCACATCCTCAATCTCTGCCTCCTCATCCTCACTGTCCTCAGGGTCCACTGCTGCCACAGGGGCATCTCCAGTCTTCTCCTCCTGCAGAAAAGGCACACGTTGTAGGAGGCTGGCCTGGTTTGTAGTGGGTACCTAAGGTACTGACACCTTATACCAGGTCCAGTTATCCCTTATTAGTGAAATGTAGGCAGTGTTCTAGCAGCTTAGGCTGTCTAGAAGTAGCTGTAGCACAGCAGCTTAGGCTGAACTAGGAGACATGCAAAGCTCCTGCAATATCATTATAGTTACACAGTATTTATACACAATAAAAGATAATACTCAGTGGTACCAAAAATAAAGGTACTTTATTTTATTGACACAAGGCCAAAAATGTCTGAGAGACAATACTCCTTCTGGAGGTAACTATTATACACAATGCATACACTAGAGACCAAAATCAGGTAAGTAAATAGTCATAGAATAGTGCAAACAGTAGAAAATACAATAGAATGCAAGAGGCCTAGGGGCAACACAAACCATTTACTAAGAAAGTAGACTGCCAATCACTAATTCCCCCCAAGGCAAGTGTAGTGTGTAGAGGGGTGCTGGGAGTGTAAGTAAAATACCCCACCCCAGAGCCCAGGAAAGTAGGAGTAAAGTACTGCAAGTTTCCTCAGGACACACTACAAGTCGTGATAAGAGTAATTGAAGAACCAAAGAAGACTGCAATTAACAAATGGTGGATTCCTGGACTTGAAGACCTGTGAAGAGAGGAGACCAAGTCCAGAAGTCGCAGAAGATTCCAGGAAGGACAGGAGCCCCTGCCAACCTAGAAGATGGTGCAAAAGAGGATTCTCTGGTTAGAACAAGTCTGCAGAAGCGCACCAAAAAAGATGGCCTGCGGGTTCCTGCGTGGTGCTGGAGATGTCCCACATCGAGATGTTGGATGCAGGCTGTTTGCGTCACTGGATTCGTCCAACAAGCTTTGGTTCAAGCAAGGTTGCGGTTTGCATCAAAATTTCACTGCCTGGACCCAGGTGGGACCTGGGAGCCTCAACTCGGACTGAGGAGGCAGAGGGGGCTCCCAACACTGGAGAGAGCCCACAGATAACCAGGCAGCACCCACTGGAGTCCCAGGACACAGGGACATAGGGGGTGCAAATTGCAGTTGTTGCAGAACAGCAAAGGAAGGTCCCACGCCGCCGGAGAACAACTCAGCAAGTTGTGCATCGCAGGATGATGTGCTAGGGACCTGGGCTACACTGTGCACAAGGGATTCTTGGAAGAAGTGCACAGAAGCCCAAGGAGATGGAGATGGCGTGGTGCACAGGGGTACTGTGGCAAACTGGAAAGGCAAGCTCTTACCTCCATCAAACTTGGACAGCTGGTCCTTAGGACAGTCTGGGTCATGTTGGTCCACCACCTGTGTTCCAGGGAGCACGCTCGTCGTCAGGAGAGGAGTCCAAGAGAACCGGTTGTCATCGCAGAAAGTGCCTGCAGGAGCAGGGAAGTGACTCTCTCACTCCACAGGAGATTCCTTTGGTTCTTCTGGTGCAGGGTGAAGCCAGGGAGTCCTCAGAGCGTGCACACCTTGAAAATTATTGCAGTTGCAGGCTGGAGCTGAAGTTGCAGGTCACAGGAGTCATCCTGGAAACTTTGTTGCAGTTACACCGGTTCCTGGAGCGGTCTGCGGTTGATCTGATGGTCAGAAGCTGAAGCAGAGGATGCAGAGAATTCCTGGAGGAGTCTTGCAAGCTGAATCTGAAGAGGAACCCACAGGAGAGACCCTAAATAGCTCTGAGAGGGGGATTGGCTACCTACCCAGGTATGAACCTATCAGGAGGGGTCTCTGATGCCACCTGCTGGCACTGGCCACTCAGAGATCTCCAGCGTGTCCCCACATCTTGGAAAACAAAATGGCTAATGCCAGGGACACACTGGAGGAGCTCTGGGCACCACCCGTGGGGTTGTGATGGACAGGGGAGTGGTCACTCCCCTTGGCTTTGTCCAATTTCATGGCACAGCAGGGACTGGGGGTCTCTGAACCAGTGTAGACTGGCATATGCAAGGAGTGCACCATCTGTGCCCTTCAAAGCATTTCCAGAGGCTCTGGGAGGCTACCCCTCCCTAGCTTGTAACACCTATTTCCAAAGGGAGAGGGTGTAACACCCTCCTGACAAAGGAAATGCATTGCTCTACCTTCCTGGGACTGAGCTGCTCAGACCCCAGGAGGGCAGAACCATGCCTGTGAGGTGGTAGCAGCTGTAGCTGCACTGCAAGCCTCAGAAAGCTGGTTTGGCAGTACTGGGGGTCCATAGTGAAGCCCCCAGGATGCATAGGATTTGCCCCCCAGCACCAGATTTGGAATGGGGGGACAATTCCGTGATCTTAGACACCTCACATGGCCCTATTCGGAGTTACTATTTTGAAGCTACATATAGGTATTAACGTATATGTAGCAGACGCATGTAATGGTATTCCCGCACTCACGAAGTCCGGGTAATTGTCCCTGGACAGTGTGGGGGCACCTTTGCTAGTGCAAGGGTGCCCTCACACTTAGTAACTTTGCACCCAGCCTTCAGTAAATGAAGGTTAGACATTTAGGTGACTTATAAGGAAAGGGAAGAACCCCTCACCTCCTGCCATGAAAGGGCAGAAGCCCTCACCTCCTGCCATGAAAGAGAAGAAGCCCCCACCTCCTGCCATGAAAGGGAAGAAGATCTCCAGCTGAGACACAGCAGCCCTCGCCTCCAACAGAGGCTGCAGAGGAGGCACCTTCCCCTGCTGAGACACAGCAGCTCTCACCTCCTGCAGAGGCAGGCAGGGTATCAACGCCACCACCAACAGTGGGCATGGGGCCCTCATCCCCAGCTGAGACACATCAGCCCTCACCTCCTGCAGAGGCTGGCAGGGTACCAACAGAACCACCAACAGTGGGCACGGGGCCCTCATCCCCAGCTGAGACACAGCAGCCCTCACCTCCTGCAGAGGCTGCCCAGGAGGCACCTTCATCAGCTGAGACACTGCAGCCCTCACCTCCAGCAGAGACTGGCAGGGTACCAACACCACCATCACCAGTGGTCACAGAGCCCTCACCTCCAGCTGAGACTGTGTAGCCCTCACCTCCAGCAGTGGGCATCCAGGCCACCCTCCATGGACTGCTGTACAAGGAGCCCCCTCCAGTAGCAGTGGGTAAGTCCCCCACCTCAGAGACTGTGACCTTGCACTCCCTAGCATTGGGAAATGGGCATGGAGGCCCCTCCAGAACCAGTAGGCAAGTCCCCTACCTCAGAGACTGTGACCTTGCACTCCCCAGCATTGGGATGGTCATCGAGCCCCCTCCCGAAGCAGTGGGGAAGTCCCCCACCTCAGAGAATGTGATCTTGCACTCCCCAGCATTGGGAAACGGGCATGGAGCCCACTCAAGAAGCAGCAGGCAAGTCCCCCACCCCAGAGACTGTGACCTTGCACTCCACAGAATTGGGAAATGGGAATGGAGCCCCCTCCAGAGCCAGTGGGCAGGTCCCCGACTTCGGATGAGGTGCTGACGCCCCCCTTCCCCTTTCACCCTGAGGTGCCTGCCCACTTCAATGATGATGCCCCTGTACAGTTCTGTGCGGATGTTGTCAGGAAACAAGGCCTTGGACTGTGGCCATGTGAGCCCTTAGTACTTTGGACTGGGCATCGGCCCTTTGTCGACAGGTGTACATATCTCTTTGTTTTCCAGTTGGTTCATATGGTGACTATTGCCTTGCAAATACACTTTTAGTACTTCCGACCTCTGGTCCTTGTATTATTCTGCTGTGTGTTGTGTGCCATTGTTTTTCATATGCAGCTGATTGTGTGTATGGTGTGTCTGGTGTGTGTTGTGATTGTGTGTGTGTGTGTGTCACTCTTCTTTTCCTCCCTCCCTCCCTTGTGTGCTAGGTGGCTGTACTCACCATCGTCATCTTCGTCGGCGTTGGTGTTTCTGGTGGAGTATGGCATAGAAGAGCATCGGGAGGACTTGCAGTTCCGGTTCCATGGCACCGTTGTTCTTCTTTGTTTCTCTGATGGTGAGTCTTTGGTCTTCTGTGCAGTGTTTCCGCCAGGTTTTGATATTGTTGGTTCCACCCCAGAAATCGTGGCGGATTGCAGTGTCATGATATGGTGGGTGGTACTTTTTCTTCCGCCTGGCTGTTGATGGCTATCGCCGTGGTACGTGGTGTTAACGCCCTGGCAGATAGTGGGGTACATTGGCTGTCTATGGGAGTTATCACCACTTTGGTCTTAATTTGGCAGTAATTACCACCAGCCTATTGGCGGTATTTCTGCCACTTTATCACTCACCGTCAATGTCATAATAACCATCATAATGTTGTAAAGGTACTATCAATCACTCTAAGGTAAGTTTCCAACCATTGTTTGGCAGGCCCTAGGGAAAGCTAGATGCAGTCTAGTCTTTCCCCGGGGAATTCATAGGCCCATAAGTCAGGGACAGGATTGGGAGGAAGTGGATGTGGGAGGAAAGGGGCTGGGTGACTGGTGTTATAAGGGGTCGGAAAAGGAAGTGACGCCCTTTCTGACTCCTCAACAGACCTCGGGAGACTGCGGAGCTTGGTTGAGCAGTTCCGCAGTCTTTGCGGTGGTGCTTCTTTCCTTTATTTAAAGTTTTTTGTCTGCCTTGCACATATGACTGTGGACCGATTCATTGTGTGAGCGCAGGACCGGTAGCCTCACGGTGAGCCAGCGGGCGTGCAGCTGTAGCCGTGTGCTGATTTTGGCAGGTAACAGCTTCTACATTTGTGAGGGCCCATAGGAGGCGCTGAGTGCGCCCTGTGCCTAGCGTTCTGCCAGTAAGAGAGGGGTCGCACAACAAGGGGGACATGGCCCAGGGTGATCCTGAGGAGGCGGTGAGGGCGGCCCTGCGTGTTCTGGGGGAGGCAGGGCACGCCAATATCCTCAGGTCTGGAGTGCTGGACCAAACCTGCGTAGGTATGGAGCGCAAGCCTAGGGCAGCATCTGTGGCTGCATGTGTTTCCCCTAAGAGCAAAGGGCAGGGGAAGGGTAGCTTAGGTAGGGACAGGAGCTCATCGCCCCAGCAAAGTACAGGTAAGATGTCTGGGAGGCATAAGAGCCTCCCTGCCACTTCAGCAAGGAACACTGAACCTCCAGGGGGTGAGGCCCTCATCCCACACAGGGGTAGAAACGGGGGGACACAGATGATGGGTAGGCCTAGTCCTGCAGTAGACAGCGAGGCGTAGGAGGGAGGAGGTGAGGTCAGGAGCAATGGTCCACTCGACTTGTCAGTCCAGCCAGCGGGGGGGGGTCGAATCAGAGGGCAGAAACACTGGGAAACACGGTGGGAGACAAAAGGAAACAGACAAGTGAGGGGGAAAAAGGGGCACAAGAGCGGATGGAGGTATGCAAGTGGGGCCCGCACCCTGGGGAGGCCACATGAAGGGGGGTAAGCTCAGGGCCTACAGGACAAAACGGGGAGACAGGGAGGAAAGGATATCCTCTATGTCTCCAAATGGTAGGAAGCAGAATTGGAAATGAGGATCAAGGAACAGTGTAGGGCAGTGGAGACGGAAGACCTCTGGGAGTGCTTGTGTAGGGACAGAGAAACTGGGGGAGATCAGTCAAGGCCAGCAAAGAAGGTAAAAGGGGGTCTGGCCAGTGAGGGGTCCTGTGATGAGGCTGACAATTCTGGGCCACCTGGGCAGTGGATGTGGGTCCCTAGCACGGGCCCTGAGAAAAGCTACCAACTGGAGGCGCGCATGGCAAGAGGCCGGTACTGAGGCAGAGGTGCATAGCTGGAGTGGCCACATGAGTGGAACCATGAAGCCAGCAGGTGAGGCTGGCAGGAGACAGAGTTTACTGGTGGAGTCTATAACGGCTCCAGGGTGCTGCTCCGAAGAACTAGGAAGTCCTTGGCAGCTTTCTCTACGGTGAAGGAACGTCCACACAGTACACAGGCGCATCGGTGGCCCAAACCGGACGGGCCACAGCTTGAGTCAAATTCCCTAAAGAAGTCTGTAGTGGGGGTGGATCGGAGTGATGATGTGTTGGAATTGGACTTTGACGAGGTGGAGGATGAATGGGAGGATGGCAAGGTTTGTGAAGAAGTGCAAGGTACCTCAAGAGTGGTGGTTGGAAAAGGGAGTACAAAGGTAACGGGTAATGGAGTTGGTGTCTTACAGGAGTCAGGTAAGGACATTGACGGCACCATGGGAAAGATTTAGGAAGCCTGAGCAGGCAAAGGCGGGCAGCAAAAGAAGGTCGTTGGCAAGCCCAGGTAAGAAGGACTGGTGGACGGTGTGGGATCCACAACTGGGAAACATTGGGGACAAGCCATGCAATTCAGTTGAAGTGGGGGAAGATGTGGTGGATGAGGCAAGAGCAGTGTCTAAGGTTGTGATTGACAGACTGCCGGGTGGTGATGCCTGGATTCAGACAGATTCCTCGAAGCCAAGTGGAGGGGACACAGAGGAAGTGAAGGACAGGAGCGGACACAAACCGAGGTTGCTATGCATGGAGTTAGCGATGCCATTGGGCTCACATCTATCAGAAAAAACTGAGGGCAGACTATGGAAACACGAGTATGTGGATGTTTTCAAATTGTTACATAGGGACATACACACTAAAGAGAAGTTCAAGGAAGAAAAATGGAAATTGGCATTGGAACTACAATGGAGAACTGGACGTCGGCATTTTTAATTTATGCCAGTGTGTACTGTAGTTAATATACTGACATAGCAATAACGCTGTTTAAATATATGGACATTATACAGACAGCCCAAATGCATTTTGGGGACTTTGCCTTGCTAAGCTATTCTGAGGAATTCAGGGCCAGGGCTAACATGAACCCGGAGATGCCCTAGGGCGATGTGGATGCAGGGTTATGGATGCAGTTGATCTTTTACACAGTCCACGCATTGACTCACACAGCGAGTGGGTTGCCAATTACAGATAAGCCTTTTCAGCCATGTCCTGCCCAGCAAGGGGCGGGTACAGGGGGTAAGAACCTTCCTACGGGAAACAAGTCAGGGGCATTCTGGAACTTCAACAAGGGTTTCTGCAACATGAACCCTAGCAGGTTTAAACATGAATGTTCCAAATGTGGAGTCGACATGCAATCAATCAGTGTTTCACACTGGCAAGTCCATCCAAGCAGTGGAGGGCTGGCAGAGGAAAGCAGGGCCCTGTTGGTCCAAAAGGCACATAGTACAGTTAGACTTGACGCATTGTTGCCTTGGTTTCCGAAGAGGGAGATGGCTTTGAAATTAGAATGGGGTTTTAAGGAGGGTTTCAGGTTAGGCTATCAAGAGCAGAGAGGGTGAAAGTGGCTGACAATTTGCGGTCAGCCAAAGAGTTGTCTGGGGTAGTGGAAGCAAAGTTACAGAAGGCGGATGAGGAAGGCAGGATTGCGGGCCCTTCCTATGACTAGACATGAACCAACTTGATAATCTCTCCATTAGGTGTGGTTTCCCAAAATACAACAGCTTGGAACTCCATGCAGCACGGAAACGGTTGGGCCTGCTGAAGTTTGCCTGCAGAGTGGTGCAGGGGTGAACTTTTTGTAGATGCCTCTGCATTTCTGGAGCTACCCTACCCCATCACAGAGTGCGAGTGACTATGGCAGTCAGGGCTGACTTGGTTGTGTGGCACTCTTTCTTAGATGACTTTAATGGTGTGTCCATGTGGTTTCAGGAGGATAGAATGGTGTGGCAAGTGCAAATCTTTTTGGATGCTGCGGGTGTAGGAGGCTGACCTGGATTATAGTGGGTACCTTGTGGTACTTACACCTTGTGCCAGGTCCAGTTATCCCTTATTAGTAGAATAGAGGTGTTCTAGCAGCTTAGGCTGATAGAGGTAGCTATAGCAGAGCAGCTTAGGCTGAACTAGGAGACATGCAATTCTCCTACTATACCACTTATATCGTATAGCACTATATCACAAGAAAACACAATACTCAGAGTTACTAAAAATAAAGGTGACAATATGCCAAAAATATCTCAGAGGATATACTCCCTTAGGAGGTAAGCAATATACACAAAATATATGCACACAAACCAAAATCAGGGAAGTAACAGTTAGAAAAGTAGTGCAAACAATGTAGAATCACAATAGAATGCAATAGGGAGAAATAGGCCTAGGGGCAACACAAACCATATCCTCCAAAAGTGGAATGCGAACCACAAATGGACCCCAGGCCTAGAGTAGTGTGTAGAGGGTCACTGGGAGTGTTAGAAAACACTAAGGGTGTCCAAGATACCCCACCCCAAGACCCTGAAATGTAGGAGTAAAGTTACCCTACTACCCGAGAAAGACAGTAAAGTCGAGATAGGGGATTCTGCAAGGACAACAACTGACTGCAAAACACTGAAGGCGTATTCCTGGACCTGAGGACCTGTAAAGGAAGGGGACCAAGTCCAAGAGTCACGCAAGTGTCCAGGGGGGCAGGAGCCCACTAAACCCTGGATGAAGCTTCAAAAGGGCCTCCTCTGGGTGGAAGAAGCCAAAGATTCTGCAACAGCGGAAGGTGCCAGGAACTTCTTCTTTGGTCAGAAGATGTCCCATGGCGTGCTGGAGGATGCAAAGTTATTTCCACGCAGAAAGACCGCAAACAAGCCCTGCTAGCTGCAAGAGTTGTGGCTGAGGATTTTGGGTGCTGCTAGGGCCCAGGAAGGACCAGGAGGTCGCCCCTTGGAGGAGGAGACAGAGGGGGCACTCAGCAACTCAGAAAGCCCACGCAGAAGTAGGCGGCACCTGCAGAAGCACCTGAACAGGCACTTAGAAGATCTGAGGACAGCTGTCGACTCAGAGTCACAAAGGAGGGTCCCACGATGTCGAAGTCCAACTTAGCGAGTTGGGCAATGCAGGACGGAGTGCTGGGTACCTGGGCTAGGCTGGGCACAAAGGAAGTCTTGCAAAAGTGCACAGAAGCCCGAGCATCTGCTGTTCATGCAGTTCACAGGATTACTGTCTGGCGTGGGGAGGCAAGGACTTACCTCCTCCAAATTTGGACAGAAGGGCCACTGGACTGTCAAAGACACTTGGACCCAGCTCCTGTGTTCCAGGGACCATGCTCATCAGGATGAGAGGGGACCCAGAGGACCGGTGATACAGAAGTTTGGTGCCTGCGTTAGCAGGGGGAAGATTCCGTCGACCCACAGGAGATTTCTTCTTGGCTTCCATGCAGGGTGAAGGCAGACAGCCCTCAGAGCATGCACCACCAGGAAACAGTCGAGAAAGCTGGCAGGATGAGGCGCTATGTTGCTGGTAGTCTTCTTGCTACTTTGTGGCGGTTATGCAGGCGTCCTGGAGCAGTCAGCGGTCGCTCCTTGGCAGAAGTCAAAGAGGGAAGTTCAGAGGAACTCTGGTGAGCTCTTGCATTCGTTATCTGGTGAGATACCCACAGGAGAGACCCTAAATAGCCCACAGAGGAGGATTGGCTACTGAGAAAGGTAAGCCCCTATCAGGAGGGGTCTCTGACGTCACCTGCTGGCACTGGCCACTCAGAGCTGTCCATTGTGCCCTCACACCTCTGCATCCAAGATGGCTGAGGTCTGGGACACACTGGAGGAGCTCTGGGCACCTCCCCTGGGAGGTGCTGGTCAGGGGAGTGGTCACTCCCCTTTCCTTTGTCCAGTTTCGCGCCAGAGCAGGGCTGGGGGGATCCCTGAACCGGTGTAGACTGGCTTATGCAGAGAGGGCACCATCTGTGCCCATCAAAGCATTTCCAGAGGCTGGGGGAGGCTACTCCTCCCCAGCTCTTCACACCTATTTCCAAAGGGAGAGGGTGTAACACCCTCTCTCAGAGGAAATCCTTTGTTCTGCCTTCCTGGGGCCAGGCTGCCCAGGCCCCAGGGGGGCAGAAACCTGTCTGAGGGGTTGGCAGCAGCAGTAGCTGCAGTGGAGACCCCAGAAAGTTAATTTGGCAGTACCCAGGCTCTGTGCTGGAGACCCGGGGATGCATGGAATTGTCCCCCCAGTACCAGAATGGTATTGGGATGACAATTCCATGATCCTAGACATGTTACATGGCCATGTTTGGAGTTACCGTGGTGACGCTACATATAGGTATTGACCTATATGTAGTGCACACGAGTAATGGTGTCCCCGCACTCACAAAGTCCGGGGAATTTGCCCTGAACAATGTGGGGACACCTTGGCTAGTGCCAGGGTGCCCACACACTAAGTAAGGTTGCACCTAACCTTCACCAAGTGAGGGTTAGACATATAGGTGACTTATAAGTTACTTAAGTGCAGTGTAAAATGGCTGTGAAATAACGTGGCTCAGGCTACGGTGGCAGTCCTGTGTGAGAATTGTCTGAGCTCCCTATGGGTGGCAAAAGAAATGCTGCAGCCCATAGGGATCTCCTGGAACCCCAATACCTAGGTACCATATACAAGGGAATTGTAAGGGTGTTCCAGTGTGCCAATGAGAATTGGTAAAATTAGTCACTAGCCTGCAGTGACAATTTTAAAAGCAGAGAGAGCATAAACACTGAGGTTCTGGTTAGCAGATCCTCAGTGATACAGTTAGGCACCACACAGGGAACACATATAGGCCACAAACGTATGAGCACTGCGGTTCTGGCTAGCATGGCCTTTTTGGAGTTTTTTCCCTTGTTGGTGGCCCTGGCTGTGCCGGATGGTGAGTTGACGAACAGAACAGTGCAGTTTCATGTGGACCACATGGCTGCGGTGGAGCTGGGGAATTGGCAGAGAAAGGGACATGTGAGGGTGTTGAGGTTGCTGTACTGCTTCATATTGAAGTGCTTGAGACACATCATTGTTTTTACCACCAAACACATGCCGGGAGTGAACAACGCGATTGCTGATTCATTGTATCGTTCACAGTGGCATTGATTTTGCTGTCTGGCTCCGGGAGCGGAGGCCAAGAAGACCCCAGTCCCATGAGAGTACTTAGGCTTGAATCAGGGAGACTGGGTATTTGGTCACAAAAAACAAGAATGGACCAGGCCGGGAGGGGGAGGTAGATCTGGCTGCTGGAGGGAGGGCTGGACTCTGCTAATTTTGGTACACACTCTTTTATAATAGGGACAGCAACGTGGGCTACGCATTTCGTTTGGGGAATACCTTGGATTCGGGCCATTGGGAGATTGAAGTCCAGATGCTGTGAGCGTTATCTACGCAGGTGAATGGAGGGTATGTAAGGGTGGGTGTGGAAGTTTATTTCAAAGGCAATGTATAAAGTATTTGTACCAACACACACAGTAATACAGTAAAAGCACTACAAAATGGACACCACACCAGTTTAGAAAAATAGGTAATGTTTATCTAAATCAAAGAAGACCAAAATGAAAGAAATCCAACATGCACAGTCAAGATATGAATTTTCAAAAGAATAGGAGTCTTAATCCATTGAAAACAAAGGAAACCTTGATTTTAAACGAAGTACCTGTTTTGTGTAAAAAATAAAGCTGCATGGGTGCGCGTGTGTCGGAAAAGTCAGCGATGCGTTGATTTCTTACTTGCAAGTGAGGCCATGTGTCATTCTTGTCCGGTCAGGTTGGAGATGTGTAATTTTTCTCTCGCACTAGAGAGCAATGTATCGATTTACGGACGAACACCTCAGATACCCACAGGCTTACATTGATTTATGACACCCAGCGATGATGTGCGAGAAATCCTCCTCCAGCTCTTCAGCTCTTCTATTTGGCAGAGCTTCCTCCTGATTACCAGAAGTAATCTAGAAATGTGGGGTTTTGGATCCAATACTTATACCCCTTTCTGCCTTTGAAGTAGGCAAACATCAAATTAAAGTCTCTTTTGTTCACAAGATCCTGCCTTGCCCAGGCCTGGCTCCAGACACACACCATGGGGTTGGAAACTATTGTGCGAGGGCAGGCACAGCCCATTCAGGTGTAAGTGACCACTCCTCTCTCTACTCTAGCCCAGCTGGCCCATCAGGATATACAGGCTATGCCCCAGTTCCCTTTGAGTCACTGTCTACAGGAGGATTCACAAACAGCCCAACTGTCAGTCTGACCCAGACAGGGAATACACAAGCAGGCAGAGTCACAGAATGGTTTAAGCAAGAAAATGCCCACTTTCTAAAAGTGGCATTTTCAAACTGACAATTTAAAAAACAACTTTACCAAAAGATGTATTTTTAAATTGTGAGTTCAGAGACACCAAACTCAAATTTCTATCTGCTCTCAAAGGGAAACTAAACTTAAAAGATATTAAAAGGCAGCCCCCATGTTCACCTGTGAGAGAGATAGGCCTTGCAACAGTGAAAACTGAATTTGGCAGTATTTCACTGTTAGGACATGTAAAACACATCAGTATATGTCCTATCTTTGACATACACTGCACCCTGCCCATGGGGCTACCCAGGTCCTACCTTAGTGGTGCCTTACATGTATAAAAAGGGAAGGTTTGGGACTGGCAAGTGGGCACACTTGCCGGGTCAAATTGGCAGGCTAAAACTGCACACAGAGACACTGCAGTGGCAGGCCTGAGCCATGTTTACAGGGCTACTCATGTGGGTGGCACAACCAGTGCTGCAGGCCCACTAGTAGCATTTGATTTACAGGCCCTGGGCACGTCTAGTGCACTTTACTAGGGACTTACTAGTAAATCAAATGTGCCAATCATGGAAAAGCCAATTACACATACATTGCACAGGGAACACTTGCACTTTAGCACTGGCCAGCAGTGGTAAAGTGCCCAGAGTCCCAAAAACAGCCAAAACAGAGCCCAGCACAGAGTCAAAACAAAACATGGGAAGCAGAGGCATAAAAGACAGGGGAGACCATGCCAAGGATGCCAGGTCTAACAAGTGGTGAGACATGGAGACATCAAGGAAGAGAACAGGGGTCTTTTCTGCACTTACAGGGTACATTTGTCGGTATTGGGATATTCCTACTGTAGGATTGAGTTGAGGGAGCAGGGGGGAAATTGTGGAATGAGACGATGTGGTGCAGACAAAGTCTTTGGGCTTAGATTTGTTGAGGCAGTGTTGTATGACATGGAGAAAGGGGAAGGGTGGGGCAGAAAAACACCATATTTTCCTGTGGGGGGCGGTATTTGGAAGGGCGGAGGGTCAGATGCGGGCAGGTCTACCCTATGGAGGGAGGAAGGATGAAAGACACGTGATTGAAGATTTGGGTAGGATGCCTGGAGTGCGAGAAAGAGAGGGCGTTTGGAGTTGTTTGGTGAAAGAAGTGACAAAGACGTAAGGTATGGGGTGAATTGAGTGGAACAATGGCAAAGAAAGCATAAAGCCTGATGGGAAAGAAGTTGGGGGGAGTCAAAAAGGTACAATTTTGAGATATCAATGTTAAAAGAGTGGTTGTTGTTGCATGTTACACTAATGATTCAATCCTGTCCTAATAAATGGCCTTTTGCACAAAGAGTGGAGTCTGGATTGTAAATTCCTTGCGATGGCAGGCCTCTGGGAAAGCTAAACGCAGTCTAGATTTTCCCCAGAGAATTTGTGGGGCCATAAGTCAGGAACAGGAATGGGAGGAAGTGGGTGGGGGGGAGAAAAGGGGCTGGGCGACTGGCTTTATAAGGGGTCAGAAAGGGAAGTGACACACTTTCTGACTCCACAACAGACCTCGGGTGGCTGCATAGCTTGGTTGAGCCAATGCAGCTTGCTTGAAGGTTGGAGTGCTAGAGGTTTGACATGATAAGATGGGTTGCATGATGATGGAATGATATTTGGAAGGGTGGAGAGTCAGATGTCGGCAGGTCTACCCCTCGGGGGGAGGAAGGATGAAAGATAAGTGATTGAAGATTTGGGTAGGATGCCTGGAGTACGAGAAAGAGAGGGTGTTTGGGGTTTGCTTGGTGAAAAAAGTGACAAAGATGTATGGAATTTAATGAATTGCGTGGAACTAGGGCAAAGAAAACTTAAAGCCTAATGGAAAAGAAGTTGGTGGGGGGTCAAACAGGGTACCATTTTGAGATGTTAATGCTAAAAGAGTTGTTGTTGCATGCTATAGTAATGATGCAATCCTGTCCTAATAAGTGGACTTTTGCACAAAGACTGGAGTCTGGATTTTGAATGCCTGACAATAACATGAGAGCAAAACGACAGTAGAGTATACAACGGAAAAGAGGTTGTGAAGAGAGGCAAAGTGAACATCACGTGTTAAACTATACACCAGTCACAACATAAATTACTTGTGTGTTTAAATTATGTACATGGAAAAGAACAACATTGAAACTTTTCCAATCATGCCATGGGCTGAGCTGAATGGCCTGCCCATGCCTATCGTGCCTTTCTGGCATAATTCCACAGTAAAATCTGGAGAGAATTCAAAGTAAAACTGCCAGCTTTCAGGGTTTACTCACTAGTCTTGACAACAGTATCACATGTGCCATGAAGGAGAATGTGCTGCTGTTTACGATTAGGGACACATATAAAAGTCTCTGGGCCGCAGTTGGTTTGCGGGCTGTACATTGAGTATCAGGGCCATAGAGGAAGATGGATAGAATCAGAGAGACTCAGAAGAGGGAAATAAAAACTTCAGTGAAAACAAAGAGCCAGCTTCTACTTTCCTTGCGCCTTCTCTCTCAGGGGGCCCAAGTGTCCAGGCACACAAATATCAAAAAAGTAAACTTACCACTAAGGGAACAGACTCCTCAGAAAAATATTTGTCCCTAAACCACAAACTGCACAGAAGAGCTTTATCTGTGTTGACCTGAGGGAAAACATATTGGTTTTTTTTGGACAATATTCTGTTTTATTCTGTTTTACTGCAGGCCATTTGAGGCCACCAAGTCTCTCAAGATGCCCATTAATACTTTCTTCCCAACAAGCGTTTCTGGGCTTAGGTTCAGAAGGAGATGGCTATTCTCCAGAAAGACCTTTTTCTTTACAATCGCAACTTGAGGCAGTCGCTCATGGAATACTGTTCCCTTTGGGGTTGGTTATTACTGTTCAGTGTCTATGCCGTCTAGTTTAGTGCCTGAAGGCAAGGCAGAGTATATGTTTTCCACTCTAGCTGTTGATCCAGACAATCCTGAGAGCCCAGAAACCCACCTCACACGCCCACCAGTACCTCAGACAGGTTGACTGCAAAGCGCACAGAACAGAACTCCCTTCCAGATTTTTCAAGAGCTCAAGCTTCAAGTCCATCTTCATTATGTGCCCTATTCATGAAAAAAATGGAAAAGTATGGAAGGAGTTTTAGCCACCCGATCATGCTTTTTCGATTTTTTTATTCAGAAACATCCCAAGAACTATGGGGCCTATTTACAGAAAGTAACCTTGCTGCGCTGTCCTGTGCAACAGGGAAAGATGCAGTACATTTCTGTCCTCTCCTCCGGTGCTGGCGCACAATGGGCTGCCAAGCTCCAACGCAGCCACCCTTGTACCATGGTACAAGGTACCCGCATTTCAGAAAGGATGCACTGATGCAGTGTAAGGCAACGCAGCGACTTGCGCTGCATTGCCTTACTCTGTATCTTCAAGGCCATGAGAAGCCACAAAAAGTGGTTTTGCGTGGCTTTGCGTGGCTTTGCGTGGCTTTGTAGATATGGGCCTGCAGTATGTGGCGCTGGTGCATCACAAAAAGGGATGAACAGGGTTTGTAAATAGGCTCCTATGTTTGGAAAGCTATGTCAGGCACAACTAGGAATGTCATGTCACTTTTTGTGTACGTCTTATTGCCCCTGTGCGGTGTTGTTCTTAGCAGATATTAGACCTAGCATCCTTGGCGTGGTTTTTGCTGACTTCGATTTAGCTGGCCTTAGGATTCTGCCTACTTTAACACTGCTGACAAGTGCTTGTGCTCTTTCCCTAAAACATGGTAACATTAGCATATACCCAATTAGCATATTTAATTTGCTTTAAAGCCCCTAGTAAAGTATACTACTTGTGCCCATGGCCTGTAAATTAAATGCTTCTAGTGGGCCTGCAACACTGAATGTGCCACCCACTTATGTTGTCCTATAAATATGTTTCAGGCCTGCCATTAAAGAACCTGTATGAGCAATTTTGAACTACCGTCCCAACCTTTGCAAAATAAACCTTTTGCCATGCCTAACCCTTCTTGTTAAATACAAATGTCACCCCTAGGGTAGGGCCTGGACAGTCCAGAGGGTAGAATGAATATATTTAAAAAGTAGGACATGCACTTTCTAGTTTTACATGTCCTGGTGGTGAAAAACACATACATTTGTTTTTTATCACTGCAAGGCCTATCTCTCTCATTGGAATTGTTGTATTACATTTTATAAGCATAGTTTCCAAATGAGAAGAGATAACCTCTTCAAGTTTGGTGTCTCTAGGATCACAATTTAAAACCGTAACTTATGGTGAAGTCAGATTTTAAATTGCAATTCTGAGAATGCCACTTTTGAAAGTTGGCATTTTCTTGCCTTAGCTATTTGGTGCCTGCAGCCTGCCTCTAGTCACATCACATGACTGGGTGTAGTTACCAGCAGGGTTTTGTGTATTACCTCTACACAGCCACCTATGATGGTAGCTAAGGTGTGACTTGATAGGCCATCTGTGACTTGATGGGCCATCCTGGGCAGAATGAGAGGGAGAAGCTAGACACAGCATCACTTACACCTGACTAGTCTGTGTCCTGGCCCCATACAAAGGGTTGCAAAGCCGCTGTAGTTAGTCTGGAGACAGGGCAGGGAGTGTTGTTGTCTCGTTTTAACCTGTTGTGGATCCTTTTTGTGTGGTGTTTTCACTGTGTTACAGTTTGAAGTGTTGCACAAATACTTGACACATTGACTTTAATTTAAGTTTGACTGCTCTGTGGCAAGCTACCAGAGGGTATGCACTAGTTTATTTTGGAGTTTGCTCGTGCCTTACTCTGTGATAGCTGCTTGACCAGGGATTGCATCCAGCAATCCAATTTGTCACATCAGAGTACTGTACACAAAGGGGATCGAGCCTCCTTTGAAAATTCACTTTTTTATATTGGGAAAATGGTTTTACATGTGTAAAAAGCAAACCTCATACCTCCAACAAATATTGGAGTGATTCATTATCCTTCCCATGAACTCTCCGACCATATCCAGGATGGTAAGCGGCTCGATGGGAGTTTGTTAATGCCCACAAACATACAAAGGTGGGCGTTTCAAACCTCTAAGACAAACTACACCTTAGAACGGTACCTGCCTATCCCTTGATATGAAATTACTATTGTGAACGTTTCCCACCTCATTGTAGAGAAATTTGCAAGACGAAGTGCATATTTAAAAGAGATAGATTTGGTTGCAAAGATATATTCACACCCACATTTACCTTTGTAAATGGGGCCTAAAGTGCTCAAGTGCACAACTCAGAAAGGTTGTCATCCATCTAGTGCCTCCTCCTCATGCTCCCAGCACATTCCCTCAAGTGGGAGTCAGTTGATATAGATGTCGGTTAAGGACAGATGCATTATTAGAAGGCGCCAGTGCAAAAAGTAAAGGACACATTTGTTTTTATCCTTTTTTTAACTGCAGCTTTAATTATGTTCTGTGTCCTGCCTTTCACCGAACTGCTGGCTCTGGCAACAGGCACGGTGATCACAGAACTTAACTGTAATAAATTATGTAATTTCTTTATTACAAGGAACTTATTGCATCACAAGTCACCGGTAACAAGGAAATTAATGACTGGTTTTAATACAGTGGTTGCAGGATCTCACGTTTTATAATTGTTATTAGGATACCCAGAAAGAGCGAGATTTTATAATTATCATAGTGTGATCAGTCATTCTACTGAATAATCTACCTGCTGCTGCGGCCCTCTCAACCACCATTAACATATTTAAATGTAATATGCTAACATTTTAGTAGTGCATGCAATACATGAAAGTATGTCTGTGTTGTATTCGTAGCAGCATGTCATCCATGTAGTATTCTGATTAATCTACGTAATGTCAGATGGAATTTGTTTTCCAAGATTTGGTGAGATTTCTCAGTTTCCTGCCTTGATTTTCTACTGTCCAGGAATGTAAATTAGAAGAAAACGTGGCTCTGTTTACTTTGTACTCTCTGTTAGCTTTATTAAATAGTTCAATCCTACGAAGAATATACTCATAAGCTGCAAATCATTTCTATTCTTATTACATACAACAGTTATGTGAAATATATGATTTATGCAAAAATGACCACAACGGAGGTATGTTCAGCATTGGTAAATGTCGTTGTATAAGTACCTACCTTCAGGATAATATTAACCTGCAAGCTGTGAGCGTGAGGTCTTCACTTCTACATTAATAATATAATAATGTAATCACAACGAGCCTGCAAGTAGCTCATGAACGTGTATTACTTTTCAAGATTTGTTTCCTGTGATATACATTTTTCCTGCCACTCATTAGTCATTAAATTCTGGGCCTTGGGCCAGTCAAAAGGCGAGACCTTTTTATTTTCTCTTGGGCTAGGTCTACCATCTTTATAACTATGCCTCCAGCCAAAAGCACAGCTTCTTATTACCGACGAGAAAGCAGGCACACGTGGTGATTCCACTTTTAGTTTAATGTTATTCCAGAAACAAGAGAAAAGGCTCCGGATTGGTTCCTTTCTACAGAAATGATGGCCCTCGTTATGACTTTGGTGGGTTTTGAGTAGAACGCCGAAGTCACGCCCACCACATGACCGCCATATTATGGCTGCTGGCTGCTTTCCGCCACTATTTGGCGGGGAAGCCACCACCAGCCATACTGGCGGTCGGCGGTCAAGTGAAGCTTGCTCCGTCGCCACTGTCACATCACCACAATACCGGCCGCCGTATTACTACATTGTAGAGAGCGTGGCTGTGTTGTGTTGAGGGGGGCGGTGGTGACAAAGCAAGCTCCATGGACCCCTTCCGGACGACCACTGCGACCACCAGGTAAGGTGATGATCTGACAGGGGAGGAGGTGTGTTGAGTGTTGTGTGCGTGAATGGTGGTGTAAGTGTGTGTGAATGGAGGGGGTCGGGGTGTTGTGTGTGTTTGTGTGTGTGTCTGTGTGCATGTGTGAATGTGTGTATCCAGGGGTGGGGGCCGTATGTGTGCATGTATGCAGGGGTGGGGGGGTGTCATGGCCGTGTGTGCATGTGTGTGTGAATGAGTGAGCGTGGATGTGTGCGTGCATTTATGAAAGTGTGGTGTGTGCGTGCGTGGATGGTGAGGGTTCAGAACAGGGATCGGGGGCGAGGAGGGTGTCGCTGCTTGGCAGGGTGGGGGGCTCCTGGTGGGGTTGGGGGGTGGGAGCTCCTACATGGAGGAAGGTGTTGGGGAGTCCTGTTGTGGTGACAAGAATGATTATTCCAGTCACCAGTATCCTTACCACCAGGGATTTCGTGGCAGGGCTACAGCCACAGAATTCATGGCGATAAGGCTACTCGTTATACCATGGGCAGTGTTAGGTGGACCGCCGGGTTGAAGGTGGTCAACCTTCAGCCAGGCGGTCCCACCCCCCTGGCGGTACAGGTGGTGAACTGGCTGCAATGCAGCCAGTTCACTGCAGTGGTCATAATTTGGCGGTTCTGCACCGCCACGCTGTCGGCGGTCTGACTGCGACCATAGGCGTGGCGGTGCAGGACCTCTAAGCTCATAATAATCCCCAATGTCTGGTTTAGCGAAATGTGTATCAAGAAAAGGCATCCTAAATATGTCATCATCTGAAAGTTAAGCGTAATTGAGTTTGCGCTGTGCCCAGCTGAGCACTTGGGGATAACTATTGTGAGATGGATAAAAAGTGCTTTACTATATGTCACGTGTTTTGATGCAGACAAACTCTTTCATTGTTCTACATGTTCTACATGATGTCAAAAAGTCTGCCAGTCAGCCAAGATAATCGAATACTGGTTATGTCTTGCAAGTCAGTGAGAATTGTATAAAGTCAAACTGGAGTGATGTATGTCCTCGAGTCCACAGGTACATCTAACACTCCTTTAATAACAATATATAATTGCAAGTAGATTCTTTTGAAGTCTTTTCCCAACACACCCATACTGCCCTACCACAAGAGTCACTAGGGTGCAGTATATGTTAAAGGTGGGACATGTACTTTTATGTTTTACATGTCCTGACAGTGAAATACTGCCAAATTCGGTTTTCACTGTTGCAAGGCCTATCTCTCTCATGGGTTAACAGGGGGCAGCCTTTAAATATTATTAAAACACAGATTCCCTTTGGGAGCAGATAGACGTGGAGTTTGGGTTCTCTGACCTCACAATTTAAAAACACATCTTTTAGTGAAGTTGGTTTTTATATTGTGTGTTTAAAAATACCACTTTTAGAAAGTAGGCATTTTCTTGCTTAAACCATTCCGTGACTGCCTGTTTGATGATTCCCTGTCTGGGTCAGTTTGACAGTTGGGCTGTTTGCACCTCTCTCTAGACAGTGACTCAAAGGGAGCTGGGGTGTAGCCTGCATATCCTGATGAGCCATCTGTGCTAGAAGGTATGGGAGGAGTGGTCACTCACACCTGAAAGGGCTGTGCCTGCCCTCACAATGCAGTCTCTGACCCCTGGTGTGTGTCTGGGGCCTGGCCTGGGCAAGGCAGTATCTTACAAACAAGAGAGACTTTTCTTTGAAGTAGGCCTACTTCAAAGGTAGAATGGGGTATAAGAAGAGCACCCAAAACCCCAGACTTTAGATCACTTCTGGAATCAAGAGGAACCTCTGCAAAGGAGAAGAGCTGAGGAGAAGTGCTGCCCCTGTCTGTGATTGTGCTTTTTTGGGCTGTCCTGCAGTTGCTGCTTCTGGTTGTGAAAAGGGGCAATGACTGGACTTTGTTGTGCATTCCTGCTTGAGAAGAATCTCCAAGGGCTTGGACTGAGCTTGCCCCCTGTTCTGAAGTCTCAGGGCCATCAAAGACTTCCCCTACCAGCACCTGGACTCTCTGCTGAGACTCCTGCCCAGACAAGTGGTGCCCAATCCAGTCCCTGGGCCCTTGAAAGGAGAAGCTGATGAAAATCCAAGAAAAACGACTTTGGATGACTCCGGACCGACGCTGCTGCAAAATCCCGTGACGCCACCTGCAGCCGACTCCGTGGTCCTCGCTGGAGTGCAATGACCCTCGCAGCCCCGACACTGCTGCAGCCCCGCCGAAGTCTGTGACTCTGTGGAAGTTGCCGCATCACATTGTGACAGACTCCACCCAAAGTGCGGGGATTCAACGCTTTGCCCCAATGCCTCCTCACCTCCACTGCTCCGCAGCAAGGACCTGATACCTCTTTGTGACGCCTCTGCTCCTTCACTCCCCAGCACCGGAATCAATGCCACCTCGGATCCAGCGACACTGTGATCCCTAACTTCGTGCACAGGCTTGTTCTCACATTTACTATGGTACTTACCCTGGGGTTTACGTGACTCCGTACCCGGCGCCATTGGCGTCGGATTGTTAGGAATGACTCCGTCACAATGCCGTGTTAGCACCTCATTGAAGAATTTTATATTTCTGAGCGCTAGTTTTGAGTTTAATCTTTAAAAATGTATAACTTGACTTGTGTATGCCAGTTTTTTGTCGTTTTTATCTTTAGATAAATATTGGCTATGTTTCCAAACCTGTGTTGAGTCATTTTGTGGTGTTTTTACTGTATTACTGTGTGTGTTTACACCTGATCTCTGAAGTTAAGCCTTCCTGCTTGTGCCAAGCTACCAAGGGGGTGAGCAGAGGTTAACCAAGAGTGATTCTCCTTTACACTGACTAGAGTGAGGGTCCTTGCTTGGACAGGGGGTAACCTGACTGCCAACCAAAGACTCAGGGGCATATTTATACTCCGTTTGCGCCGAATTTGCGTCGTTTTTTTCGACGCAAATTCGACGCAAAACTAACTCTATATTTATACTTTGGCGTTAGACGCGTCTAGCGCCAAAGTTCATGGAGTTAGCGTCATTTTTTGGTGTGAACACCTTCCTTGCGTTAATGAGATGCAAGGTAGGCGTTCCCGTCTTAAAAAATGGCTCCCAGGCATGTGCGTGGTATTTATACTCCCGGGCAAAAATCACGCCCGGGAGTGGGCGGGGCAAAAAACCCTGCATTTGCGCCTCTTTTTAACGCCTGGGTCAGGGCAGGCGTTAAGGGACCTGTGGGCTCAGAATGAGCCCAGAAGTGCCCTCCCCTGCCCCCAGGGACACCCCCTGCCACCCTTGCCCACCCCAGGAGAACACCCAAGGATGGAGGGACCCATCCCAGGGAAGAAAAGGTAAGTTGTGGTAAGTATTTTTTAAAAAAAAACTTTGTGGCATAGGGGGGGCCTGATTTGTGCCCCCCTACATGCAACTATGCCCAATGACCATGCCCAGGGGACATAAGTCCCCTGGGCATGGCCATTGGGCAAGGGGGCATGACTCCTGTCTTTGCTAAGACAGGAGTCATGTTAATGGCGTCTGGGCGCCCCAAAAAAATGGCGCAAATCGGGTTAAGACGATTTTTTTGCCTCAGCCTGACTTGCCCCATTTTGGGAAGCCCAAACGCCATTTTTCCCTACGCCGGCGCTGCCTGGTGTACGTGTTTTTTTTTCACGCACACCTGGCAGCGCCGGTCGGCTAACGCCGGCTAACACCATTCAATAAATACGGCGCCCGCATGGCGCTTCAGAATGGCGTTAGCCGGCGCAAATTTTTTGGGCGCAAAACTGCGTTAGCGCAGTTTTGCGTCAAAAAGTATAAATATGGCCCTCAATTTCTAAAAATTTGTGATCAGCGGTGAGGATTGGACTTGTATTTGTACTTTATATACAGTGATTAAGTATACACTCCTGTTTTTAGTGCAGACCACTACGTGACCACATACTACTTGTCTTTGTGATTTTAGCTTTTTTCTCTTTTTTGGATTTTTCCCTACTTCCATTTGGTGATAATCCTTTATTGACTTTTGAACTCTATTTGGGAACTTGTGTTCTGCCTTTGGAACTTTGCACTTTTAACTCCTCATCATGACTCAATCTGGAGATGCATCAGCTGGAGCTGCTTTTGAATTAGGGAAACTGGAGAGTTACACAGTTGCCCAACTTAAACAGTTCTGTAAGGATCTTGCCTGTCCCATTAAGAGCACTGCCAGGAAGGAGGAGCTGCAAAAGGCAACGAGGGCCTGGGTGACAGCAAGGAAGCTGAGGGGCACACAGAGGACGAGGATGAGTGTGAGGAGGAGGAGACGCAGGGTATTCACAATGGTTTAGTAAGTGGGCCAGTTATGTCCGGGGGGGTCTCCAGGGCAGGTAGCAGTGTGTCATCCAAAGGTCTGACTCCTGAAGAGTTGTAGGACAGACAGGCAGCGGGGGCTTACCAGTTGGAGTTGGAGAAAATGAGGATGACCATTGAAGAGAAAAAGTTATTGTTGGCTCATGAGCTCAGCTTGAGGGAGCTGGATCAGAGGATTCAATCTAGTTGGGATGGTGGCAGCAATAACACAGTGCAGCCTGACAGGAGGGTGCATATTCCTAAAGACCTTGTGAAGGATTGCAAGAGGGAGGATGACATACTGTTGTGGTTCATGGGGTATGAGTCGACTCTCCATAGGAATCTGGTCCCTGAAGCTCATTGGGGGGTGGGTCTGTGGAAGCACTCCGAGGTAGGGGGAAGGAACACCCCAACATCCTTAGGGGATCGCCAGGAGCTCACCTACCCTATCATGAAGGACGCCCTGATCACAAGGTATGGTCTCACCCCTGAGCAGTACAAGGACAAGTTTAGGTCCTATAAGAAGAAGGAATCCCAAACATGGTTGGCATGTGTTGATTCTTTTTGCAGGTCACTGGATGGCTGGGTGAAGGGTAGTAAGGTAACAACATATGAGGGGCTTTACAATTTAATTGCTTGGGAGCACTTGTACAGTTTATGTTTTCCAGAGCTGCGCCTGCACCTACTTGACAGCAAGCTGACTGATCTCAGAAAGCTTGCGCAGGAAGCAGACCACCATGGTCCATAAGAGGTTTTGGGGAGACCACACCAAGGGTGGGCAGGCTTCCTCTCAGAAGAAAGGGGGGATCTAAGGGTAAACTGGGGGAGTGCTATAAGGGGCCCCAACCTACTTTTCAGGGTCAGGATTCCCAGTCCCCAGTGAAAAGAAGCCATGGTTCTCCAAAGGGAGACCTGTGAAGGAGGTCCCTTGATTAAGTGTTATGCAAGTGACCAGCGGGGTCATGTGAGGGAGGGACTCCAAATGCCCCAAGAGTACACTGGCACCCACTGGTGCGCAGTCCCCAGGTTTGGCTAGTGTAGCACTCAGGGAGGAGTTGGTTCCAGGTGGGTGGGAGCCAGCTGAGATGACCCTTGTCTCGCTAGGGGACAGTGAGATAGTCCAGAGAACCCTCGGGCCTGAGAACACTAAAATGTACAGGCAGTGGGTGACCATTAATGGACAGAGGGTGGAGCTCTGAGAGAGACAGGAGTCAGTGTGACTACAGTAAGGAGTCACCTGGTGTCTGAAGAGCAGATAGATCCCCATGTACTTCACCAAGTAGCTGCAGTGGACAACTCAGAGCACCTGTGCAGAGTGGCACAGGTTTCCTTTGAATGGGGGGTCTCAGGTTCCTTGAAGGTAGCTGTGAGTCAAACCATGCCTGTGGTTTGTTTGCTTGGCAATGACCTGGAAGATTCCCCTTGGAAGGTGGTGGAACTCAGGTCACACTTGGAGATGTTGGGTCTGCCTGGGTGGGTATGTGTATCGGCAGGTCAATGGCAGCCCGTCCGGGTGGTCAAGAGCCCCTGGAGCCTGAAACAGTGGCCCCGGGGACCACAAAAAAAGAGGAAGGGAAAGGGGTGCGGGAAACCGCCCCCAGAAGTTCCCACGGTCTGGGAAGAGGCAGAGCCTGAGGGTGACGCCCCATAACCTACATGGGAACAGGTGGCTGAACTTGGGGAGGTCTCTGAACTGTTGCAGTGGTAGCAGGAAGGGGGACCCACCAGGGAAACATTCTGTGAGGCACAGAAGACATGCCTTACTCTAGTGGGTTTACGGCAGCAGGCTGCAGACCAGGTGGCTGGCAAGGAGCCAGGATCTCACCTGATCTATTGGGAGGACAGCCTCCTATATAGTGAGCCTAAGGTTGCTGAGCCGGGGTCAGCCTGTGTGCTGGTGGTACCCCAGTACTTCAGAGCCTTCCTACTGGGTCTGGCTCATGATGTGCCTTTAGGTGAACATTTGGGGCAGGACAAGACCTTTGAACGGCTTGTCACCCACTTTTACTGGCCCCTAATGCGCAGGCACTCGGATGTTCATTGTAGGTCTTGCCAAACTTGACAGGCAAGTGGCATGAGTAGGGGGAAATGTAAGTCTCCCCTCCAACATTTTCCTGTACTTAGTACCCACTTTGAAAGGGTCGGTATTGACATTGTGGGGCCTCTGGATACCAAGACAGCCATGGGCAACAGGTTCATCCTGGTGTTGGTGGTCAACCACTTTCCCTGTGGTGGGTCATGCGTTGATGGGAGTTTTCTCCGGCATGGGGTTCCCCAATGAAGTGGTATCTGAAAGGGGTACCAACTTCATATCCACGTATATGAAGTCTCTGTGGCAGGAGTGTGGGGTAACTTATAAGTTCACCACTCCTTACCACCCTCAAAGCAATGGTCTGGTTGAGAGATTCAACTGCACCTTAAAAGGCATGATCATGGCCCTTGAGGGGGAAGTGGGATGTCCTCTTGCAATGCTTTCTGTTCGCCTACAGGGAGGTGCCTCAAAAAAGGCTTGGCTTTAGTCCTCTTGAGTTGCTGTATGGCCACCCTGTTAGGGGACCCTTGAGTCTGGTGGAAGAGGGCTTAGAGAAAGCCCCCAGTAAACCTCCACAAGATGTATTTATCTACATGCTGGCTTTTCGAAACCAGACTGCTCGCTTCAGAGCTCTCACACAAGAGAACCTGGAAGCCAGCCAGGCAGATATGAAATGGTGGTATCACCAGAATGCCACTCTGGTCAAGTTTCAGCTTGGGCAAAAAGTGTGGTTGATGGCACCAGTGGAGCATAGGGTGCCCCAGGACAAGTGGACTGGGCCATTTGAGGTGGTGAACAAGAGTTAAGTGACCTACCTGGTGGACATGTGGACTCCCAGGAACACTCTAAGGATCCTGCATGTGAACTCTCTCAAACCCCAATTTGAGCGGACTGAATTGTCCATGCTCCAAGCAACAGATGATGGGGTGGAGGAAGAGAGCGAGCCTCTTCCTGACCTCCTGTCTGCTGGACAGAAAGATGCGTCTGTGGAGGGAATTAATCTCTCCCCCTCCCTGACCTCAGAATAGCAGAGGGAATGTTTCCAGGTATTGGGTCAGTAGTTTGCCTCCCTGTTCTCCCTGATCCCAGGGGTCACACACTTGTGTACACATGATGTGGACACCAGGGACAGTTCACCCATTAAACAGAAGGTTTACAGGGTGACTGATAAGGTGAGGTCCAGCATCAAAGATGAGGTGTCTAAGATGTTAGCCCTAGGGGTGATTGAATTTTCTAGCAGTCCTTGGGCCAGCCCTGTGATCTTGGTCTCCAAGGCTGCTGCTCCTGGTGCCATGCCAGAACTTCGGTTCTGTGTGGACTACCGGGGTATCAATGCAGTCACTAAAACTGGCACACACCCCATCCCCTGAGCTGACGAGCTCGTAGATCGGTTGGGAGCTGCAAAAACCTTGGCACGTTTGATTTGACGTCAGGGCACTGGCAGATTCCTTAACTGAGGGGGCCAAGGAGAGGTCAGCATTTTCTACCCCAGATGGACACTTCCAATTTGAAGTGATGCCATTTGGGATGAGAAATGTCCCTGCCACATTCCAGAGATTGGTCAACCAGGTGTTGACTGGGCTGGATGACTGCAGCGCCGCATACCTGGATGACCTTGCAGTGTTCAGTTCCACTGGGGATGAACACTTGCAGCATCTCTGCAGATTGTTCGAGGCCCTGCAAAAAGCAGGACTCACTATTAAAGCAAGCAAGTGTCAAATAGGGCAGGGTTCAGTGGTGTATTTGGGACACCAGGTAGGGAGTGGCCAGGTGGCACCCCTACAGCCAATGATTGACACCATTCTGGCTTAGGAGCTTCCCAAGACCCAGACTGAGGTGAGAGCCTTTTTAGGCATCACTGGCTATTACAGGAGGTTTGTCAAGGCATATGGCACAATTGTTGTCCCCTTGAATGAGTTGACTCCCAAGAAGCAACCAAAGAAGGTGATTTGGACAGAAGCTTGCCAGACCACTTTTGATGCCCTGAAAGCTGGCATGTGCACAGCACCTGTGATGAAGGCACCTGACTATTCCAAGGAATTTGTTGTGCAAACAGACGCCTCAGAGCATGGAATTGGAACAGTACTCTCATAGCTTCATGAGGAGGGCCTAGTTCAAACTGTAGCCTTGATTAGCAGGAGGTTATTCCCCAGGTAATGTAGGTGGAGTGCAATAGAGCGTGAAGCTTTTGCTGTGGTCTGGGCGCTGAAGAAGCTAAGACCCTACTTGTTTAGGACTCACTTACGGGTTCAGACGGAGCACAGGCTTCTCAGATGGTTAATGCAGATGAGGGGTGAGAATCCAAAACTGTTGAGGTGGTCCATTGCCCTACAGGGGATGGACTTTACAGTGGAACACCGCCCTGGCACAGTACACGTGAACGCTGATGGTTTGTCCAGATTCTTCGGTCTGAGTGATGAGAACTCCCATGAGGTTGGGTAGTTGCTCCCCACTTCGAGCTGGGGGGGGACTTGTGTTAGACTTGGAATCCTTGGCGTGGTCTCCCCTAACTTTTTTCCTCTGTTTCCCAGGTTGTTAATGTGTGCTGGACTCTGTTTTCGCTGTTTTTGTTACTCTGGGCACTGTAAAACTGCTAATCAGGGCTAAAGTGCTCCTATGTGAAATGGATGTGTAATTGACTTTTCATGATTGGCATATTTGATTTACTAGTAAGTCCATGGTACAGTGCATTAGAGGTGACCAGGGCCTGTAAATCAAATGCTACTAGTGGGCCTGCAGCACTGGTTGTGTCACCCACATTAAACATGGCTCAGACCTGCCACTGCAGGGACTGTGTGTGCAGTTTTAAACTACCAATTCGACTTAACAAGTGTATTCACTTGCCAGGCCTAAACCTTACCTTTTTATACTTGTAAGACATCCCTAAGATAGGCCCTAGGTAACCCCATGGCAGGGTGCAGTGTATGTTAAAGGTGGGACATGTACTTATGTGTTTTACATGTCCTGACAGTGAAATACTGCCAATTTTTTTTTTCACAGTTGCAAAGTCTATCTTCCTCATAGGTTAACAGGGGGGCGGCCTTTAAATATTATTCAAGCACAAATTCTCTTTGGGAGCAGATAGCCATGTGGAGTTTGGGGTCTCTGAAGTCACAATTTAAAAATACATTTTTTAATAAGGTTGGTTTTTAGATTGTGTGTTTAAAAATGCCACTTTTAGAAAGTAGGCATTTTCTGGTTTAACTCATTCTGTGACTCTACCTATTTGTGGATTTCCTGTCTGGGTCAGTTTGACAGTTAGGCTGTTTGCACCTCTCTGTAGACAGTAACACAAAGGGGCTCGGTGAGTAGCCTGCATATCCTGATGAGCCATCTGTGCTAGGAGGGATGGGAGGAGTGGTCATTCACACCTCAAAGGGCTGTGCCTGTCCTCACAAAATAAAGTCTCTGACCCCCTGTTGTATTTCTGGAGCCTGGTCTGGGCAAGGCAGGATCTTACAAGCAAGAGATACTTTTCTTTGAAGTAGGCCTACTTCAAAGTTAGAAAGGGGTATAAGAAGAGCACCCAAAATCTCAGCCTTTAGATCACATCTGAAATCAAGAGGAACCTCTGCCAAGGAGAAGAGCTGAAGAGCTGAGGAGAAGTTCTGCCCCTGTCTGTGACTGTGCTTTGTTGAGCTATCCTGCAGTTGCTGCTTCTTCCTGTGAAAGGGGACAATGACCCTCATTATGAACTTGGTGGCATTCACTGCCGTGGTGTAGGTGAACAAAAGACAGCCAGTGGCGGTGAACTGCACACCGCTGAATAATGATGCCAAAAAGTCAAACCTCTAAAAATCCTGCAACCTCCACCTAGCTACAGGGCCAACAATGGCAAAAGGCAGTACACCTTACTCCCCCACCGCCAGGCAAACAAATACCCCACCAACCAAATAATGATGCACAAATCAGCTTGGCCTACATTAAATGTCGAATGACCATTGGCGGTACGGACCGCCACGGCCAGCAATGGGACCCACTAACAACACATGCACACATTGGCAAGTTTAAAACCCAGACACACCTGACACACATTCACAACACTATAAAACACACACGTATGCACCCCACAATCCTTTGCAATGCCAATAGCACAACAGATATTGACACCAGTCACACACACCAAAACACCACCAAAACTCATAGATTGCTCAACCACCATCACAAGCCACACGCCCAACCACACAACAGCACCCTCACCAATACACCTTCAACACAGCACCCACAACACACACCATGGCACCCCCTAAACACCCCTGCTTCGCCGACAGAGTTAATGACCATGGTGGACGAAATACTCAGGGTCGAGCCACATCTATTCAGGGCACAGGTGCAGCAGACACCCCTGGCCAGGAAGATGGAGCTATGGCAGGTGATTTCAACAGAGTCAACGCAGTGGGAAACCATCCACGCACAAGGGAGGACATCAGAAAGAGATGGAACGACCTGCACGGGAAGGTTCAGTCCATGGCATCTAGGCATAACATCGCTGTACAGAAGACTGGTGGTGGTCCCCCACCTGCCCTCCGAATACACAGACTGGGAGGAGAAGGCCCTATCTATCCTGCTCCCATAGGGCCTCACCGGACTCACTGGAGGACTAGACTCGGGTAAGTCAACTACAATACCTTAACAGTCACCACACCTGTAATGCATGTATCACCCCATCCATCCCGTCACAACCACCAGGACCCCATCCCCTACCCAGTCCACAACACCCATACATCCACATCCAAGTCCCCTGCATGCTCACAATCCCCCAAACAAATCACCATCCAGCCCCCTGTGCACAGTCACCTACCTCTGCATGAAATCCCAGTGGCACTACAGCACCCACAATGCACCTCCACCCGCCACAAAAATGCACCTAAATGTACACAAAGGGACTTTGCATGATACTACATGGGAATGTAAGCATAAATTAGTGCTGACCAGTGCTGCAAATGACAAATATGTACAGGAGACCCACATCACTATTCTTTCACACACAGGCACCACCACCCATGCCACCCGAACGGACAAGTCAAGGAGTGCCAGTCCTCCACCTGAAGACGGAGGCCCCACTCAGGAGAGTGTAGAGGGATGTCTGGACACAGAGATAATCCCTGACCCATCCCACTCCCCTGGACAGTCACCCTCCAGAAGCCCCACCCAGGACACCACCAACACCACTACCACTCAGCCACCATCATCAGCTCTGGCAAAACGACCCCACACCAGTGTCACTAGGCCACGGACTGGCTGCCCACATGTACAGAGGCCAGAGTCTCCACCCACCAACAGGCAGGATGATGAAGGGCCAACTGCAAGTGGGACTGCCAGACCTGTGCAGGGGAAACAGGCACAGGGGGCCACGACCAGTGGGAGGGCATCAGTGACCCAAGGGTTTGGCCAAAGGATGGATGCAGCAGCCCAGGAGGTGATCTCTGAGGTCCTGGGAGCATTCCACCATTCCCAGGACAGGATGGGCCAGATCCTGGCCACCTTGGAGCAGACTCAGGGGCTGCAGATAGCACATCACCAGGAGGCCATGGAGCAATGGAAACAGCTCAAAGCCACCCTGGCCTCCTTTGCAGAGGTGCTGCAGCGCCAGTACCACATCCAGCCTGAGTCCTCCACCCACCTGCAGGCCCCTACCACTAGGCAGGACACTGCCCTGTCATCTACATCTGCAGCATCCACTGGACTGGTGGCACTGCCAGAGGACTCACAGGACATCAGCACCCCTATCCATGCATCCCAGCTGTACCTTTGCAAACGTACCCTCAGACCCTGGCCTGAATTGTCTCCTTTGTGTGCCACTGAGCTACCTTGTTGACATGCCACTGTCATCTCACCATCTTCCAATGGCCCCATGGACTATACCCCTGTGCAACCAACAGCTGAGCATATGTACCTGAGTATGTTGTTCACCATGTGCCCACTCCCTTTCACTGTCCCAACACTCATGTATATATTGACATTACATAAATATACCTGTGCACTCAAAATATATGTCCTTAATCAATATGGAGATCAATTGTGAATGTGAATTCAGTAGCCTGTTACCATCATAATCCCACTTTTATTGCAAGAGGGGATCCAACACACTGTAATGTCCGAAATATGTTACTCTGTACATACAATTGCATTCCCTGGCATCTGCCACTTCAGTCATGATTTAGCATTTTCACTGACAAAAGACACCACAGTACTTATTACATGAGTCAGACTGAAACAATGCAGTGAAGACATCAGCATCATTGAACAGTACCTGAGAGTCAATGAAAGTACAGGCGGATTAGCTGGGTCCTTGAGTTTATATCTCCCCCCCCTTCTTCCTCATCATCACTCTCATCCCTCCTCTGAGGCTGCAGGGCTGGTTGAACAGCACCCTCCTCTTCCAGAAGTCAGATAGCTTTCCTCACAGCCAAGAGGTGCAGCATGCAGCAGGCCACCACTATCTTACATACCTTGTCAGGGACATAGCACAGGGATCCTCCAGAGAAATGCAGGCAACAAAATCTTGCTGTCAGGAGTCCTATAGTGAGCTCTATCACCCTCCTACTATGACCATGGGCCTCATTATAATTCCTCTTTGCATCTGTCCCGGGTCACCTCACAGGTGTCAGGAGCCATTGCATGTTGGGGTTGCCAGAATCACCTGCAAAAGTGGGCGAAAGAGGACTTGAACACACACATTTTACTTGCATACAGCTTGCCTGTCATCTATGTAAATGATCCAGTGTCATACACACTCACCTGTGAGCCAAGTTCTGTCTCCCTGTAGTTATCCCATCATGTGTGGCACACTGCTGTTTCTCAGGACAAATTAATCATGGACTGATCCTGGGAACCTTCCACTGACATGTGAAATGTATTGATCAGCACTACACACCAATTGGCCATTCATGGAGTGATAGTTCTTACGATTCCTATACACCTGTTCATTCACACTTTGGGTATCAGGGCTATGTGGGTTCCATCAATGGCACCAATCACAATGGGGATATTAGCAAAGGCATAGAATCCAGATTTGATGGTGGTGAGTTCAGCACTTTGGGGAAACTCTACATAAGTTTGCAAGTGTTGAACGAATGCATCCAGGAAATTGGTGGCTGAACATTGGCTGTGATACCCCTGCAGCCATGCCCACTGTCACCTGAAATGAGCCCCTGGCCAACAAATGGAGCACAGATAGCATTTGCACAGTTGTAGGTATGGCATGCTGATTCCGATTGGTCGGCTTCAGAACAGTATCCATTACTGCACAGAGGTCAAGGATTGTAGCTTGATCAAGTCAGTAGGTAATAATGATGTGACGTTCCTCCATAGTGGCCAGATCTACCAGGGTCTGTAAACAGATGGGGCCTTCCCTCACCACATGGGTCTGTATCTATGGGTGACGAAAGAATACATTTTGAGTTTCGACATACACTTGTACCACATCATCTCACTATACTTTTCTAAAATGCGACACATAGTTAGCGAATGAGGTACACTGTCAGGCTAATATGTGCTGAGGTTTCTCTATCATAATGGCATCACATTGTAGACACACTTCCAACCATGAGTACATGTTGAATCATGTCAGTAATCGACAAAGGGGAGAGAGAATGGGGCCATGGATGAGGCACCCGGCCAGCCTATGGAGATGTGGTGAAAGCAAAATGGCAGCCTCCTGCCATCCAGGTATGGTAGTGTGGAAGTGACTTCATCCCGCTGGCATTAGTCATCATGGCGGTAGGCGGTGTTCACCGCCGTGCACCTGATCCTTGGATTACATGGTTGTCAATGGGGAACCTGGGCCAATCACGATCGACGCTGGCGGTGACGGTGCACACCACTGTGGTATCTACCTCCATTTTGACAGACCCTTGACACTTGACTCCTGCATCACTTGAAGGGTATAACTCCACTGCGTGTGCTGCTGTGTCCTGAATCTGGTCCCTGAGATGGCACGTGTGACAGGGGAACGGGCCCCTGACTTCACTGCGGAGGAGATTGAGAACCTCGTGGATGGGGTCCTACCCCTGTATGCGAAGTTGTATGGGTGACCAGAGGAGCAGGTGAGTTGCTATCTGTCATCCTTAGATGTGTGTGATTGTCGCGGATGCCTGTATGCGTTTGTGTTTGCTGTGTGACTGCCCAGCCATAGGTTGTCTGGCACTTTCTGCTTGTAATTTGTTAATTTGCAACTCTCTATGGGCCATGTCAGTATGAACGGGCATGGCATTTGTGTATGGGACACCCACACTGACGTCTGTTTCTTTACTCTGTGTGTCCCATGCAGGTCACAGCCCATCAAAAGAGAGGCCTGTGGTAAGCCGGACCTTGACCCCCCTAGTGGCCCCCATTCTGGCGGTGGCATATCCGGATTTGGATGGGCTCTTGAAGGCAGCACAGCAGCCACAAGGGGGTGAGTACCAACACTGTTGTGATACCACTTTGATGGGTGTAGTTGGGTGCTGTGGGATGCATGCATTGCAGTGCCAGGCACTTAGAAAGTGTGTCCCTGCAGTCCCGCCCCCCTTCCACGTCCTTGGGATAGTGTCATAGCTAGTTTTGGCAAGGTCTGTAGGCCTATGAGGGGTCCCCTTTTTGGCATCTGGTGTACATTTTGGCTTTATAAATGTATTGGCTTGGCATAGTCTCTCATGGGTTCACTTCACATAGTGTATCAGAGTCGTGTTTCAGGAAGGTAATGTGGTGTATTCTGGGGTCATGCCTAATAGTCAGGGCCACATTCATAACATATGTTGTGTCTGCTGAGGGTTTGTGCTTGAACTGGGTGGGAGTGTCGGTGTCCCAAAATGTACCTATTTCAGGGATTTGACATACTCTTATCTTGTTTTGTTTCCTCATCCCTGTGCTTTTGTGTCCCTGTGTACGTTAGCATTATCTTGTGAGGGAGCTGAGGCACCAGCGAGTGGAGATGCAGCAGCCCACGTAGTCGACCTACACCAAGGGGACCAGTGGGTTGGAGGGCCAGGGGAGTACCACGGGGGAGGCAACTACCACTGGAGATAGTGACTCCCCCGATGACAGCTCCCTGGTGGTGGCGGACCTCACTGGGCCCACCCATTCATTGTCATCTTCTGCCATCCCCATACTATCACCGCCCTCCAAGTTGCTCCCCACCGAGTTACGGGTGACCGCTCACATACACTTGCAGCACACTCACCAGACCTCCAGACACCCACACAACATCCATCTACACTGGCAGCCTGTCTTCTCCCACTGGGTTCACCCCCCTCCCAAAACACTCAAACGTTCACACACATCCATACCACACACATCCACCATACATAAGCATACTAAATAGTCACCTGCATCCATGTCCGGCACACCTACACGTGGTACGACCACTCCCTCAACCTCCAATCCCAGACCTGGCTCCAGATCCCCTCCAACTTCACCTAAGAAGCTTTTCCTATCCCGTGTTGACCTGGTTGAACCCTCTGGCCTACTCCGTCTTGTCCCTAAACGTTCCCATGCCCTTGCCCAGTCCACTCCTTCCTCGTCTAAGTCCGCCCCAGTCCGCCCTTCCCATTCCCGTGCCCCTTCCTCAGGGAGGAAGAAGCCCTGTGTTGCCCCAGGTCCCTCTGCCACCCCCCAGTCCAGGCCCACTCCCCCTCCTTCCAAGGGCAAGTCCAAACCCCCTCCACCTCTTAAACCTAAGCTCAAGACCCCCCATCAAGACCTGAGCCCCCACCCCCGCCACCCCTTGCCCCTGTTCCCTGAGGTGCCTGGCTGCTCCATTGATTCCCCTTACCAGTGGAGTTTCCTTTACACACATGGGAGTCAAGCTTGGGCTATATTTGCCCTTCAGGAACTTTATCATGGACTGGCCAATGGCCTTATTTGGACATTCCTTTTCTTACTTAGAATAAAATTTGAGTGCCCAGCAGTGCTGTTGGCACAATATAGAGACGTTGTGCAGCGTTTCACTGTGGAGTTGTGGTGTGCACAGGTGTGTGCATTGGTGAAGGTATTTGTTGGCTTGTGTCTGGTAAGTACATTTTGTTATGGCATGTATGGCTTGGGATGGTGGGAGGGGTTGTGAGTGCATTGCGGGGAAGGTTGGGTGGGTGTGTAACTGTGCCCATTCTTCCCATGTGTACTAGGCTGCGTTACTTACCGTCGTCGTCTTAGGTCACGGTCCTGGAGGAATATGGCAAGGAGAAGCAGTGGCATTATTTCCATCTCTCGCTCCATGTCTGTGTCGGCGTGTTCTGTGTACCTCCGGTGAGTGTTTCCTTTTATATTGTTCGTTTCACCATGCTTTTTCTGGTGGTGGTTCCCGCCCTGGAACTGATGGCGGTGTAGTGCTTCATTATTTGGTTGCGGGTAGGGTCTTTCCGCTGGCCTTAGGGCGGCCTCCTCCGTCATCGTCGGGACTACAAAAATGGATTTGTGGAGATGGACCTGTACTTGTTTCTCATTGGCTTCATTATTTGCCATGGTCATAATGACCACCAAAGACTGGACTTTGTTGTGCATTCCTGCTTGAGAAGAATCTCTGAGGGCTAGGACTGAGCATGCCCCCTGTTCTGAGGTCTCAGGGCCATTAAAGACTTCCCTGCCGACACATGGACTCTGCTGAGACTCCTGCCCTGACAAGTGGTGCCCTATCCAGTCCCTGGGCCCTTGAAAGGAGAAGCTGGTGAAAATCCTAGAAAACCGACTTCCGATGACTCTGGACCGCCGCCACTGCTGAATCCCGTGATGCCGCCTGCAACCGACAATGTGGTCCTTGCTGGAGACCGACGACCCTCGCAGGCACAACACCGCTGCAGCACCCGCGGAAGTCCGCGACTCTGTGGAAGTCGCTGCACCATGTCGTGACAGACTTCGCCCAAAGTGTGCGGATTCAACTCTTCGCCTCACCTTCACCACTCCGCAGCAAGGACTCGACACCTCTTCGTGATGCCTCCGCTCCTTCGCCTCACAGCACTGGAACCAACGCCACCTCTGATTCAGCGACGCCACGATCCCCAACTTCGCGCACCGGCTTTACTAAGGTATTGTACCTGGGGGTCTGCGTGACTCCGTACCCGGCGCCATTGGCATTGGATTGTTGGGAACGACTCCGTTACGACACTGTGTTAGCACCTCATCGAAGCATTTTGTGTTTCTAAGCACTATTTTTTACTTTAATCTTTAAAAATACATAACTTTACCCGTGTATGTCGGATTTTTGTTGTTTTGGTCTTGTTTTGTTTAGATAAATATTGGCTATTTTTCCAAACATGTGTTGAGTAATTTTGTGTTTTTTTAATAATTATATTACTGTATGTCTTGGTACAGATACTTTACACCTGGTCTCTGAAGTTAAGCCTGCCTGCTTGTGGAAAGCTACCAAGTGGGTGAGCGAGGGTTAAGCAAAAATACTTCTCCTTTACCCTGACTAGAGTGAAGGTCCTTGCTTGGACAGGGGGAACCTGACTGCCAACCAAAGACTCAATTTCTAACAGTTTTCATATAGGAGGGCTACCCTTTTTTATGTCCCCCTCCTGAAATCCAGTAGAGTATGGCCTGCAGCTGTTTCTTCTTAAAATGACTTCCATATGAGATGCTTGGCCTGAGAGCTGAAATTCACATTACAGTGCCAGACATCTTAGAAAAGCTACACATTGACCAACTCTCTTGGTTGGCTGGCATTAAAAACATTAAAATTATGTTCTGAGTTGGAGTAGGAATCCCACCCAGCACTCACATCCACAAAATGAATGTTGTGTCTCTTATTCCAATAGGAGATATAACAACGCTCAGATAATCTGATAACAGCCCAGTGCGTCAACTCAGGACCACGGCCGCTTGTGATCAGTAAAGTAACAGACTTGCTCATTGGATGAATTAAAAAACAACACCGCTTACACACATTGGCCAAGTGGACACACCTGCCAAGCATACCATATAACCTATTCACAGACCACAATCCTTACACAGCAAGACAAAGAAGTCTGAGCAACTAAAATCTATAGAGTATATAGATTAGGCACCCCTTTTATTCACCATCCCATTGAACACCCTGCACACACACTTTTGTCCATTCACCTCATTGCACCTTGTTGCACCTCCTCAGTTAAATAAGTCCCTGTCACCCTCAATTATGATTTTTTTCCACCATGTCACATTCCAAAACTCCCCATTTTCTGAAGATGAGTTAAGAGTCATGGTGGATGAACTCATAAGATTAGAGCCACAATTGTGCACCAGTCCAGCATACTCCTCTCAGTAGGAAAATGGAAATGTGGGACTGGATTATTGACAAAGTGAATGCTGTAGGCACCACCCTGCGCACAAAGAAGGATATTAGGAAGAGGTGGAACGACCTCAGGGGCAAGGTCCGTTCCCTGGTTTCCAGGCACCAGCTGCAGGCCAAGAAGACTGGCGGTGGAATGCCCACTCCCCATTAATATTCTTTCCTGGGAGGAGAAGGTCTTGCCCATCCTGCATCCAGAGGGCTTGACAGGAATTCCCCGGGGAGTGGAGTCTGGTAAGTCAAAGCACAAAAAATATCACAAAAATGCAGTGTCATGCATGCTCACAGCTTACCTTTACCCACTGTCGTATTCATGTACCTCTCAATATTCAATACCCAGAACACCTGAGTTTAAACACTCTCAATGTGTATCATTGGACCCAGCATCACACTTACCAAGACCCATCATATGCCATATGTCCAAATGGGGGCTGGAATTCCCACAATAGCAGAAACACATTTCAGGATCCATGGCATGTCCCAAAATGGCAATGTATGTTCAAACATAAATTAGCCTGCATATAGACAATTGTCAAGTATTGGGGAGTAGTGAGAGTGACCTGACTGCAACTACCAGGAAGCACTGTTTTAGCAACTCCAACCACCAGCCCAGTGTTCTCTTGTCCAAAGACCCCTGCTTGTTAACTCACAAATGATGTTTACTCACATGGGGGGATAACATTTGTCTAGTGTGTTTAGTACCGGGAGTGAAAGGACTACAACTCCCAGGAGGCACTGTTTCAGCAACTCCAACCACCAGCCTGGTGTGTTCTTGTCTGATGACCATAAGTTTGAGTACAGCTGCTGCTGGGTTTTATGACTATCAATGCAGTAAACCTTCATTCCAATATGGCTGCCGTTACTTTTTAGTGCTATGGGGCAAACATAGGTAAACGTATGGTGGCTAGCTTGTCTGTTTTCTCTCTCTCTTCTCTGTTAATTTTATGTTTTTGTGTACTTGCAGCCTTAACATATATTGGCTACATGTGGACAACGGACTCTAATTCAATGAGATAGATGACTGATTGATATATATATTTTAGAGTCCAACAGGGCTGAAATACACACAATGAAACAATAACAGTGACATATGGTTTTGTTTGGGTCCATATTTTATCTTCAGTTATTTGATTCAAACAGATGTTTACCGTACGAGAACTCAAGATAGATATACAAATGTCAACATTGGTGAAATAGGGTACTTATTGGTGCGTTTACTGTCTATAAGGATACCGTTTAGGTTCGCTGCTTACATCTCAATCATTATTTCAACATGGCCGCCATTACTCATAGCCTAACGGGGAATTTACTCTATTCAGTCTTCTTTCTACTTCCTGAGAGGAGACCATATACGTACACAAAATGTATGTATCCCTAGTACAGATCCTGAGGATGCTGGGATTCGGTAGAACATGTTCTCTCAAGGTAACGGCTTATGAGGGGTTGATTTTTTTCGATGTGCTAAGGGTACGTCTGGGCATGTTTGGAGACACGTTCCACTACGGTTGGACCTCAAGGTTGACACGGTTGTGGCATTTTTTCTAACTCAAAGAGCACACCATTGCTACATGTAGATATTGTTGAGAAAGTGGGCTCTATGGTAATATGATTGACGCTAGTTCATTTTAAAACTTTTTGCATAATTACTTACAACCATAATTTTTGTAATATTGTTCCCTTCCCTTGACTTTTTTCCATTGATAGACATAGGACTTATCATGGTCCAATGAGCTTTTACTTCTGTTTAAAACTGTTGAAGTTTTGGAACTTTTCTGCTTTGGTGTTACGGTAGAGGAGACAGTTTTTTGGACGATTTGAAGTGACTGAAGTCTACATTAAACACCAGGCACCGATAATTACCTAGGAATGTGTTACTTCTCTTTGGACACTAGCCTTTGGTTCTTTATGGATTACAAGACCCTATTGGTCTGTTTTTTTTATATACTTCTTACCTTTATGTCATTTTTAAAGTGGACGTTTAGTGGAAGTACTACAAACTCAATGATGTAATTATTACATTTCATGTTTCTCATATATGATTGACCTACATTATGAATGGACACATCATATCTTAAGTTTTTGGTAGATTGACAGGGTTTGCATTAATGACTCTGACTGAATTCTTGTGATGATTGTGCATGGGACAGGGTCTTTCAATACACTTCGGGTGCTATTTTCTTTTTCTACATGTATTTCCTGCATTTCTTAAAAGGTTATGGTGTATTATTTATGGTTTTGGACTAACATGGTTGGATTTCAATTATCTTCATTAGTTGAGTGTGTGGCACATTTTCTTTTCACGCACGGTGTAGACATCCTTTTACTTTCATCAGATTAAGATTGTCGAGTAATGTCATGTTCTTATGTTTTAAATTCATTTCCAAATAAGAGTGTATGTCCATTATTATATTTTACAGCCTTGAAAAAGTCACTTTGCGAAGAAACATGTGTTTGCTGTTAATGAATGAATAAGTTATGAAGGGCTATTGCTGATGTGAATAAACTACAAGTTTGCAAAAAAGAAGATTATATTTTCTTAAAGGACTGGTTTAAAATCCTTATGACTTGGGAGCATTCAAATATGTGTTCATACCATAGTGCTGTTATCTTATTTTGATATTTGTATGTCGTGTATTCTTGGAATACATGCTTTTTGGCTTGGGGTATTAAGGCAATTGATCACATAGCACCACATTTACAAGTACTTTTTTATTTTTACTACTGGACACTTGTGGGAAGTGCATCTATTTTACTGTTACTACCACGATTTCTGTGTATACTCATACAATGCATCTGTTTGTCAACTCTCAAATGAAGTTTACTCACCTGGTTGGAAAACATTGATAAAGTGTGTGTAGTAGAGAGAGTGACCTAACTGCAAAGCACAATCAGCCCTGTTCCAGGAACTCCAGCAACAAGCACAGTGGTCACATCAACCAATACATCTCTTTTTCATCTCTTAAATGAAGTTTACTCACCTTGGGGGATAACATTCATCAACACCTCAACCCCGATGGGGAACCTTCCCTCCATCGGTCTCAAACATCTGGCTAATCTCATGACACACCCTCGACCCTTTCTTCTTGGCCAGAAACCACTCACACACCTTCAAACTCCACTGGACTGACCACCACTGCATCCCTTTCTCCTTCACCAAGACCACAGAACAGCACCACTCCCACTGCCCCCCACAGAAACAGGACCAAGGTTACTGAAGCCAAGCTCACTACCGATCTCCGCCACTCCCCACCACCAGACACCACAGACACCAACTCCTAGGCCCACAACCTCAACCAATGGATCGCCAACTGCGCCAACATTCTAGCTACCCTTAGGAAACCCATCTGCAATATACACCACAGGAGACCTAGCTGATTCTCCCATGACCTCCAAGAATTCATGAGCACCTGCCGACGACTTGAGAGAAAATGGAGAAGTAGTAAGAGCAAGACAGACCACAAAGCCTTCAAAGATGCTGTCACATCGCACCACCGGCTCATTAGATCAACCAGAAAATCAGCCATTCAGGAGCGCATCAAAGTCAACACATACAACAGCAAGGAACGCTTCACCATAGTCAACGAATTTGTGAAACCTGGCACAGACAATACAGATATCCCCACTTCCTAAGACCTCTGCGACAACCTCACCACCAAAAATCCAGGACATCTATGAAGGATTCACCCACACACACCAGCACCACCACCATGGATCCCAATCCCCAGCCATCCCTGGATCCAATGCGCCCTCCTCAACCTGGAAGCCACCTGGAAGCTCCATCGTACCATCCACTCTGGGGCACTCTTGTTTCCATGCCCCTGCCACATCTTCACCCGAGCTGGTGCCACCATCGCATCTGAACTCTGCCATACTATCAGCCGCTCCACAGAAATTGCCATCTTCCTGGACGAATGGAAACATGCAGAGAAAAACCCACTCCTGAAGAAGCCCTCTGCAGACCCAACAAAGCGGAAGAACTACAGACCGATCTAACTGCTCCCTTATCCAGCAAAGGTATTTGAAAAAGTGATCAACACACAGCTCACCAAGTTCATTGAGACAAACCACATCCTAGATCCCCCCAATCTGGATTCAGGAGCAACCACAGCACTGTGCTCACTCCAAGCAGCCACGGGTGACCTCAGCACCTTATTAGACCATGGTGAAACAGCTGCCCTCATCCTCCTCACATACCTGCCAATGTCACAACTCTGAAACTCCCACATGAAGATGTTATGGTGAAGATACCTGTACAATGAACAAAACAAGGACTATAGGCTTGAAACCATTTATATGACACAAGTCACATAGCAAACATCAGGAAAACAAAGGGGCATATTTAAGATGCCCCTAGTGCCATCTTGTGCCACATTTGCCATTTTTTGACGCAAATGTGGTGTTAAGGTGACATTTCCCCAGTGCCATTTTTACAAAGTGGTGCAATGCTTGCATTGAGCCACTTTTTAAACCCTTATGCCACATTATGCCTGTGCCAGGCATAATGTATGCAAGGGGGGTGTTCCGGCACTAGGAGGCATGAAACAATGGCTCAGTGAGATTTCACTGTGCCATTTTTTCCGTCATTTTTCACACCTGCTTGGAGCAGACATTAAAAGGATCCACCCATTAAAATGAATGGGTCTCCTTGCACTTTGCTACAGTAGCGTCAACATTTTCGATGCTAACGTAGTAAAGCGCCCCAATAGTGCCAAAAATGTTGACGCTATTGTTCTAACGATCGCCATGGTGCATTAAATGCGGCACAACCATGGTGTTGTTAAGTGCCAGTAGGGGGTCGCAGAAAAACTGACACATCAGAGCTGATGCACCACCTTTTCTTAAATATGGGCCAAAGTACATTGAAAGGAAACTGACACAAACAAAGCACCAGCTCCAGCATCATGTACTTTGATGTGACCACAATCAGACATTACTCACATATGTGGCTTCTGAAGGGTAAACTCCTTATGCCTAAATGGACCAACACATTCACACTCTGAGAGATTGAGTCACTGCATAGAGTCCGTACAAGCATCTTCCACAGTATCGGCTTCACCCTAACACTTGAGTGACAATGAAGGGGCTGGCATGGTGGGTACAGAAAGTGTCTTCCCTGTGCACGTGTGGACATGTGGCCTATCAATTGCAGACTCATGCCACATCGGGGGGTGGTCTGTGGTATCTAACTGCATCACAGAATGCTCCTTTGGACATATGTGTCTATCCTACAGAGATGGCATGCAACATCCAAAAGATGTGTTGTACACTTTCTGCTATGTGACAAAGCTACTGACACACATGTCATGGTCCACAGGAATCAATACACTGTCTGCACTGGACTGTCTTTCGTACATTAATTCTGTGTGGGACAATTATGAGTTATGTGAAGGTGACAACAGAGCTGTGGGAGTAAGGGACTTTCCATGAGTAAAAGACGCACATTGACAATGATGCAAAATGCAAATATGGACCACTTCTGGGATATACCTCTGTACCCATTGCTAACCTAGTCAATGGACTGAGGCATTCAGGGCAAGTGTTACCACTAGAACATCATATTGTCCACATGACAGGATCTGCTGGTAGAGAGGGAGTGGGCAAATTGCCACAGTTGCATAGCCACAGGGACTCTCCCACAGCCTGGACTAGGCTCCATACTGTGAGATACATGTGACAGGCCCTGGTCTCTGCAGGCTGAACATACTGAACCTACATTACACTCACATTCCCATCACTTCCATGCATGACAGTACATCATGTGGCCATCAGGCAATGTGGCATGTGGTTTCTGTGACAATCCGAAGGGCCGAGTGAGTCATGATATGCCTTCCAGGCAACAGTTTTGCAAGGCCACATGTGGGTTGAAAGATCTGTGGGACAATACACATTGCTTACAAGATCCTCAAATGACTCAGACAAGATGCATACACAGCTCATGATGTCATGCACATACATGTTGTCCAGCATTTACAACCATCATGAAGAAAGAGATGTCATTGGATGGCAGTAAATTTGCATTGCCTAGTTAAGTGCATCCAACACAAAGATGATCTTGGACCACAAAAAACATCACACAACACAATGGTCATGAACAAAATTTATAGTACTGGCCACCAATACCTGTACAATGTACATCCCATTGATGCCACACAGACTGCAACAATAGCCACACAAGAAGTCTGCCACACAGGGGCACATTGTAGCCTGCGAGGAGGGAAAGGATGGTATTGAACAGAGTCAATTGTGCACATGAGGTACTGACCTGCTCCTCTGGTGAGCCATAGAGCTGTCCATACAGTGGAAGGACCTCATTAATAAGCCTTTCCAGCTCCTCTAGAAAGAAGGCACAGGCCCTATCACCTGCTGGACATGGCATGGTTGCTCCCAGAGACGGCACACAGCATCACAAGTAGAGGAGGTGTTGCTGGCAGCAGTGTCAGAAGTTAAGTGAGTGAATTTGCACAACATGGCGGTCACGTCTGCCATGTACACTGTCATCACAGCTGAAGGACACAGACATTGGGACGCGACTGCTACAGGCAACAAAATTAGTATATGGCTCTGTCCACCGCAGTTATAACTGCCTACCACCCAGACGACTACCGCTGCTGGTAGTGGGTGGTTCCTAATGTCCATTGGAGTAGGTCAAGCATCTGCCATTTTAGCAGCCTTAAAAACTGTATATGGCTTTGTAAACTGTGTTGCACCTATAATATATGTGTTGTAGCATCACAAACATCCTTGTTCTGTTTTGTCATGTAGGTCTACTAGACAACCTCCAGTGTAGTGTGTTTCAGGGCAGGATAGCATTTGACAGCGGTGCATGGTCCACCACCACTGATGGTCTTTTTGGTGGTCGGAATATACAGTCACACTTCGAGGGACATTTGGGTAGCAGATAGTTGAGTTTCACCCAAATCCATGTTATAGACACATGTGACGACCATGGGGGTCAAATGTGACCCTTGCGTAGGTTCCAGCTGGGATGTGTACTGTGTATCATGTCTATCCAGTCAGAAATGCTTTGTCACATCATATTATTGGCAAACATCATGTATGTTGCTGTGGACACACTGACTAATGTTGCAAATCATATCTTGTCACATATAGATACCCTGGGAGAAGGAAGATGCAACAAACTCTAATGGAATCGTTTAAGCAGACCACAATGAGAAGAAGTACAGGTGAGTTAGTTTGAATAGTGGCTGGTAGATATCTGGTGACCCTTCTCCTCCTTTGCCCAGTAATAGATTTTTTATCACCTGGGCACATAACTAAAGGCCACAAATAAGAAGTCAATCTATTTTGCTATTAGATGGTTATTGAAGAGATACATGCTTCTGTTGAGTGTAAATTGTATACACATACCCTATTTTTGTACAGCATTCTGATGCTTTGTAGATAGATTCATTTTGTGCAGCATTCTGTTGCTTTGTAAGTAGGTTTATTTTGTACAGCAGTCTGTGGCTTTGTATGTAGGTCCATGCTCTTTACATATCCAATATTCATATATATATACACATACCTTCTGCCTTGCTGGCATTGAAATGGATCTGGGGAATCCCTCTCTGGTGTGCTCGGAGAAAGTTACCAGACACTTGGGGTTCCTTCTGACATGGTATTTTAATTAGGGTGTCGTAATTGGACTCTCACTCCCTAGCAAGACTGCTGATTTAGGGATGACAGTACTTTTGTTTGTAGGTGACTAAGTCACTCCTACAACAAGTCACAATAGTCGGCCCAATGCTCCCGGCTCACAAGCAGTACCTGATTGAAACTCAGACAGTAAAGGTGATTTCTGGCAGCCATAAGCATGGACTCCAGATAAGCCCTCTCGGGGAAATTGTGGTGGAACGGAAGTTACCCTTTTCTCTCATTAGCAATCAGTCTCATTCACACACGGGCAATGAAGGAGATGCAGGAGAGTTTTCAATATATTTATTGAAAAGACTGCAATCTATGATAACATGTGCTGCAATGATTAGGATAACGAATAACAATAAAAGCAGAATTGTGAAGATGAGAGTTTTGAATATAAAAACCCCCACCATCTTACTATAAACATTAGATATAAAATTCCAAACCAAAAAAGCCTAATTCTCTACCCTAGTGAGAGCTAGGTATGATAAATCTAATTTACCAGTACATGAGAAGCACCCACCAACACTCGTTACCTTGGAACGAGGTCTCTAGGCCCGAACCCAGTGGTGGCACAAAGGCTGAGTTCTTCAGCAAGGTGACATGCAGCATAGATGGCATCTGGGAGGAACCCCTCTAATGACCCTGTCCTTGTGAGATATATTTATACAGATCATGTAGGATCCCTGAGGCAGGTATGTTCTCAAACAAGTGATAATGTGGCAGATTTGTGTCAGCAATTGCATAAACAATCCCTAAAAAATGTGCATGATGTTCTAATCACACATGACAATACTTATATACATCACTGATCATGACGCTGATAATGATGCCTTCTCGGAGTGGCACTGATAATGGGGATCAAAACATTCTTATAAATATATACAAATGACAGAAGCTAAAAGGAATAATAAAATACATGAAATAAAACACAGCATACTAAGTGGGTAAAAGGTTACTCGGTCAAGGGGGGGAAACAGGCCTGCAAGCCGAAGGCTAAGCTGACTCCTGTGTCCCAGGGAAACTAAAATGGATTCACCACACAGGAACCATTAGCCTATGCACTGGAACCAGACGTTAAATAGTACAGCAGCTACAAAGGTTGTAACAAGAATTTCTGATGACTGCTTCTCAGCTCGACTACAGTACAGCTGGCTCAATTCACCTCAATGCTCCTCAAACTCCCTGCCAAGGTCAACAGGTATACAAACTACATATCATGCACTGGTAGAGTAATGACATGTTGTAACTGTCCTGTTGAAGCTGCAGTTGCATGTACAGGAACGCAATGCTATTGTTTGAATATGTACCACGAAATGGCAACCCACAGTTAAAAAAAGAAATAGTACAGCAACCACTAGTGGTGTGCTAATGCTATTTTGCAGTCATTATTATATAATCGTACTGGTATCACAATGTTTTTACATCAATGTAAGATGTATATTATGAGGTGTTACATCATGCTAATTTACATCTCATCGTCAGTCTTTACTTCATGAAGAGAAGTATAGGGAAGTATAGTATTGAGTTTTTGTTCTTAAGGGATTGGGTGAATATATGGGTAGATAGGTGTATTAGGGCTCCGGGATAGGTTGAGTATAGTGGTAGTAAGGGTTTTTAGGACCCCGGGGTGGGTTCGGTATGAGGTAGTAAGTGGATTTTGGGGTTCAGCAATGGATTACAGGTTTTTAAATTTGTTTATGGCTTGGCTTAAGAATGAAGATACTAAGGAGATTTTAGGCCTTTGGAATGGGTTGAATTTATTGGCTGTGAAGGTGTTTTAGCCCTCAGGGATGGGTTGAGAATAGGAGTAGTAAGGGGGCTCTAGGGCTCAGAGATGGGTTGAGTATAGGAGTTGTAATGAGCTTTTAAGGGCTTGAGATGGTTTGAGTAGAGGGACAGTGAGGAGTTGTAGGGCTCAGAAATGGGTTAAGTATAGAGGCACATTGTGTTTTTGTTTTGTATTTGGATGTATTTCTTTTTTTAATTGTTTAATGTGTTAGATTCTCGTGACAAGTTGCTAAAATAACAACAGGTGTGACTGGGTAGTGTGTATTGTTAAAGGTTTGAAATATTTAACTATTTGGGTAACTTATTTTTAATGTTTAGGATGGGTTTATATTTGTGGGGTGCAGATATGCTATTAAATAAATGTTTGGTTCATGTGCTAAGTCTTAGGAACAGGTTGCAAGAGCCATGGGGGTCCTTGGTGGGTACTGTACTATTTTGTCACTTCTTTTATAAGATAGAGGGGTATTGTTAGATATAGGGTCTCTAGTTGTCAGAGGTATATACCCTTGTTCAAGTAGGGACCACAATCCTAGTCAGGGTAAGTCACACACAATCCAAATTATCCTGTGCCCACCCTCTGGTAGCTTGGCACTGAGCAGTCAGGCTTAACTTAGAAGGCAATGTGTAAAGTATTTGTATTCTAAATCATACAGTAACACAATGAAATCCCCACAAATATACACCACACAGGTGTAGAAAAATAGACAATATTTATCTTAATAAAATAAGGTCAAAACGACAAAGATCCAACAAGCACAATTTGAAAATCACTTTTAAAAGGTTTAAAGGAGTCTTAGGCCCGCATCATGAACACGGCGGGAAAAACCGTACCGCTGGTGGTCCACCAGTTTGTCCAGCCCCTCTGTGGTGAAGGCCGGGGCCCTTTCCCCTGTGACTCATGCCATTTCCAGGACCAGAGTCAGGACACAGCAGCACACTCAGTGGAGTACTTGCATGCACGGAATCCGGGAGTCAAGTGAAGCTGGGGTGATGAAATAGCGTAAGCTCTGCAGTGGCGTGCACCGTCACCGCTGGCGGCGATCATGATAGGCCCATATTCCCCATTGACAACCATGTTTACCAATGAATAGGTGCACGGCGGTGAACACTGCCTTATGCCATTACGAGAACCGCTAGCGGTATGAGGTCACTTCCACTGGTACATATCTGGATGACAGGGGGGTGACCTTTTGCTAACTGCTACCAACTAAGCAGTTATTATTTGGTCATTGGCCCCATGCTGGCCCTATGGACCCAAGCCCCCAAATGCACGGCCAAGATAAAATATACTCACTACAACAGTCAGTATCAGTGTATCAGTTAGGACATGTCACTACAGTTTAACATTCTACAATGCTTATGTGTCACCTACTTGTATGACAGCAGTGTTATCTAAACAACATGTTGTGCAAATGAATTTGTGTACCCCACATGTGTTCTCCACTCCTCCTAGGCACAGACCCATGTAGCGAGGGAGGGCCCATCTGTGTACAGACCACTTGTTGATTTGGAGACCATGGTGGAACGTCAAATAATTATCAATTACAGACTCACTCATGCTACAATTCATGAACTTTGTGCATTACTGGATCCAGCACTGAGATCGGCTAATCGGAATCAGCTTGCCATCTCTACTGAAGTGCAAGTTCTCTCTGTACTCCATTTCCTGGCCACAGGCTCATTTCAGGTGATAGTGGGCATAGGTGCAGGATTTTCACAGCCAATGTTTTGCCTCATCCTGTCCAGATTCCTAGATGCATTTGTACAACACCTGCAGTCATATGTGAGATTTCCCCAAAGTGCTGAACTACTTGCCATCAAGTCTGACTTTTATGCCTTTTCCAACATTCCCCATGTGGTAGGTGCCATCAATGGCATCCACATAGCTCTCACCCCCCCAAGAATAAGTGAACAGGTGGCCAGAAACAGGAAGAACTTTCACTCTATGAACATTCAATTGGTGTATACTGCAGACCAGAACATCTCCCATGTGAATGCCATGTTCCCTGGATCAGTCCATGATTCATTTGTCCTGAGGAACAGCAGTGTGCCAGACATGATGGAACAACTACAAGGGGACAGAGGATGGATCATAGGTGAGTGTGGCTAACAATTGTTCTGTACATTGCTGGCAGCCAGGCTGTCTGCAACTGAGGGTAGTTAGTTACAGTCATGTTTTTACCACTTTTGCAGGAGATTCTGGCTATCCCAACATGCATTGGCTACTGACACCAGTGAGGAATCCTAGAGCAGATGCTGAGAGGAATTACAATGAGGCCCATGGACGTACTAGGAGGGTGATTGAGCACCCTATAGGTCTCCTGAAGACTAGATTACGTTGCCTCCATATCTCTGGGGGTTCCCTGTGCTATGGCCCTGAGACGGTGTGTTGAATAGTGGGGGCCTGCTGCATGCTGCACAACGTGGCTGTGAGGAAATCTATACCCCTCTTGGAGGAAGAGGGTGCTGTATATCCAGACCAGCTTCCTCCGAGAGGGGATGAGAGTGATGGTGATGAAGAGGGGGAAGATGTACACTCCAGGAACCAACTGATCAAACTATACTTCCAGTGAATAAGAGGTACTGTTTGCTAATGGTGTTGTCTCTACTGCATACTGTTGGTCTGACAGACATTTACACTGTAACAAGGTATTCAATTGCTCTGTGACATGATGAAGAACTAGTCAGACATTTCTGTTAACTCCCCACCATGTTGTGCGTGGGGTGCCATTCCTGCAATAAAGGTCTGATTATTTGATTTCAATGGCAAATGCATTCACACTTCAATTGTATTCAACATAATGACAGGGGACATTGACATTGGTGTACATGTGTTTTTGTCACAGTGCCCTTTCCTCGGGATCTGCACGCTACTGAACAAAAGGCCCACCTCATGCCGTCACCAACTCAGAAAGCTATCAGAGCACAGAGTTATGATGAAGACAGGCGGGGGAAGGGAAATTAGGGTAGGGAACTGCAGGGAGAGAGATCTGAAAAGAAACGGTTAGAACAAATATGCATATACTCATTCATAACAGTATAAACGCACCAATAGATTCTTGAATAAAGGCGTCTCCGTGGTATCAGATTGAGACCCTTTGTCAATTGGGCGTAGCCCCTTCTTTGAATTATGGAACAAGAACAAACTGCAACCTCTGAACCTAGAGATGGCAAGAGCTTTGGACTATGGTCATACTCTGAATATCAATCATGTAAAAATTATGCATTCATAACATAAACGTTTGATCTCAGCCTAGAAATTCTCAAAGACTTAAATATGTATCTCACATATTATGCTTCCCAAAAGACAATGAAACTATAATTTGCTTATCTCCAAAACATTTTCACATTTACTACTAAGTCCTGAACGTTTTACTCATTGAACTTGAAGCGCTTTGTTCGTTGGGCAGAAACGCCTTGTTTATTGTTCATGAAACGCTTTGATCATCATACATGAAGCGCTTTGTTCATTATGCCAGTGAGTGCTTTTACTTGCTTTTTCTGAAGCGCTACGCTCGTTGTACTAAGGGGTGCTTTACTCATGTGGTCTGAAGCGTTTTGATCCTAGTGCCAAGACTGCTTTACTCATGTGGCCTGAAACGCTTTGATTGTCGTGCCAAGGGCGCTTTACTCTTCTGACCTGAAGCGCTTTGCTCGTTGTGCTAAGGGGGCGCTTTACTCATGTGGCATGAAGCGCTTTGACCGTTGTGCCAAGGTCGCTTTACTCGTGTGGACTGAAGCGCTTTGATTATCGTGCCAAGGGCGCTTTACACGTGTGGCCTGAAGCGCTTTGCTCGTTGTGCTAAGGGGTGCTTTACCCATGTGGTCCGAAGCGCTTTGACCGCCGCGCCAAGGCTGCTTTACTCATTTGGCCTGAAGCGTTTTTATCGTTGTGCTAGGAGCGCTTTACTCTTTGGACTGAAATCGCTTTGCTCATTGTGCTAAGGGGTGCTTTACTTTGGAAGTAACAACTCCCTTCAAGATTGGGTTCATCAAGACCTTACCGCCACGAGTACGACCTACTCGTATCTGAATTCACCATGGAAACAAGGATACTCCAATTTGATGTCAATCTGCCATGCAGGAAATCTGCTCTTCTTCAGAGGAACCCCCACGAGGTCTGACTGCATCGAAGTCTTCCAAATAGTGAGCAATGTGCTTTGGTGTGGCTGGGCTTTATAGGCCTGCCACAACCAAAGATGGCCGCTGCCATGACAGTGAGGGTGGCAAAAGGTGAGCAGTGAGCATGCATGACAATACATTTTGTTGATATTTTAGCATTGTGACTTACCCAAGACCACTCCCCCAGGTATTCCTGTCAAGCCCTCAGGATGTAGACTGGCCAAGACCTTCTCCTCCCAGGATGTGAGTTGTAAGAGAGGAGGTAGGGTACCACTGCCAGTCTTCTTGACATGCAGCTGGAACCTGGAAACCATGGAATGACCTTGCCCCTGAGTCCATTCCACATTTTTCTGATGTCATCCCTTGTGTGCGGGGTGAGGGCCTACAGCATTCACTCTGTCAACTATCCTTTGCATACTTAAATTTTCCTGGCAACAGTAGTGTGCTGTACTCTTATGATTTCATCCTCCATGACTCTTAACTCATCGTCAGTGAAACTGGGATTTTTCTGGGGTGACATAGTGGTGCTAATGGAATAGATTGAAATTAACAGGTGATGGTGAGTATGTGAAGTTGAGAAGTGCAAAAGTATTTGCCTGGAAAAATAATGTGTGAATGTTGTGGTATGTGATGTGGGAAATTGCAGGGGTGCCATTTCTAATTCTTTTTTTTTCGCTATTGTGCTCTATGGCTAAAGTGTGTTGTGTTGTAGATGCAAAGGATTGTGGTGTTTGAAGAGGTATGTTTTATACTATGCTTTGCTGTGTTGGGTGTGGCAATGTGTGTCAGCAGTTTGGTTTTCATATCCATCCAATGTGGTGTTGAGTATTACTATGGTGACTGTGGTGTCCGGGAGCTGCCGTAGTTCGGACCGCCATTGGTTGTCCACCATGGATGAACCACCACTGGGACTTTTGACTTGTAATATGGTCGGTGGTTGGTCAATGTGCTGTCGGTGCTACTGGTCGGCCCGCCTATTTCCCACCTTCCACAGGACTTTTGTCAGTCCTGCATATGTAACTCCTGATATGGCGGTCTGGCGGTCCGATCGCAAAACTCATAATGAGAATCTTAGTATTGAGTTATATTGTTTACAATTAATTTTTTTGTCTTAGGGTAAGTGGTTTGTTTTTTTAAATATGAATTAATGATAATACATTATATATTTTATAATATACTTTTTAATATGGTATGTTTTTAATTAATTTTAATAAACCCTCTCATTTTTCATTAATGTTTTTTGTTAGCACTAATAATTGTCAGGACCCAAGAACTCTGCCTAATTTGTCAACATCCTCAAGGCGTTGTTTTAATCATGTGCGTGTAGCACCACTGAGTTGCTTGTAATGTCATTGTTCTTCTAAATGTGCCAGGTTCACTTGTTTATTGGTTGCCACCACATCGCCAAGGTCTCCCGAGAGCAGGTGTTTTCAAAATCATGAGTCTGCTTGGCTTTCTTCCTGTCTGTCAAGGATAGCCCTCTGCACTCTGGAATTCCCTCCAGGTCCCACCCGCTGTCCTCTGGCTGGCAGCAAAGAGCCTCAGCAGAGATCTTCTGGAAAGAACACACTTCTGTCAGCTAAGTGGAGCATGCTGTCTGGAATCTTTTTGTGTAGAATTTTATTATGGTAGCTTTGTTTTTGGTGAAAGCTGAAAACTGAGACTGAATGCACTCTAGCCTTCTTGAGACTTTGAAAGGCCTCTTCTAAGGACACAGACATTATTTATGAGTGGGGGCCCTGATGAGGGTTGAATAACAGATTTAGGGGGTCATTCTAACCCTGGCGGTCCAAGACCGCCAGGGCTACAATGACGGGGGCACCGCCAACAGGCTGGCGGTGCCCTGCTGGGCATTCTGACCGCGGCGGTTCGGCCGCGGTCAGAAGTGGAAAACCGGCGGTCTCCCGCCGGTTTTCCGCTGCCCAAATGAATCCTCCATGGCGGCGCAGCAAGCTGCGCCGCCATGGAGGATTCTGACACCCCATACCGCCATCCTGTTCCTGGCGGTTCTCCCGCCAGGAACAGGATGGCGGTATGGGGTGTCGTGGGGCCCGTGGGGGCCCCTGCAGTGCCCATGCCAATGGCATGGGCACTGCAGGGGCCCCCGTAAGAGGGCCCCAAAAAGAATTTCAGTGTCTGCTTTGCAGACACTGAAATTCGCGACGGGTGCAACTGCACCCGTCGCACCTTCCCACTCCGCCGGCTCAATTCTGAGCCGGCGTCCTCGTGGGAAGGGTGTTTTGCACTGGGCTGGTGGGCGGCCTTTTGGCGGTCGCCCGCCAGCCCAGTGCAAAACCCAAAATACCCTCAGCGGTCTTTCGACCGCGGAGCGGTATTTTGGAGGGGGGAACTCTGGCGGGCGGCCTCCTCCGCCCGCCAGGGTGAGAATCACCCTCTTAGTCCCGGGGCCTTGTGTTTTGTAACTGAGAACTGTGACAGAACTTCACTATCTTCCACTTGTTTATTTTTTGTACTAATAGTGATTACGCAATTCTGTGCTAGGATTACTTTATGTGTGAGTTTACTCGCTTTTGGTACTGCAATTCATTTTATGTTAATAGTGATTATGCAATTCAGTGCTAGGAATACTCCATATGTGAGTTTTCTTGCTTTTGGTATTGCAACTCGTTTTATGTTGTAATTTTACCATAGAAAACCTAATGTGAATGTGCAGATCCATGAAAGAGACTTGCAGAACTTCCTAATTTGTTTAGAGACATCCCGATTTCATCACCTTTTATATATATTAACCAGTGTTAAGAGAGAGAGGGCCAAGTTGCTGATATTACCAGGTGAATGTGCTGTGATAACCAAATTAGATGAATTTAATGAGATCAGTGCATGCCTTTTTGAATGCTGTTTAACAAGACCAGTACATGCTCTATTGAATGTTGTGAAACAGTCTCTTAATAGCACACAGCTTCACCAATACCATGATTCATCACAGAAAGGCAACTTCCAGGGTCTCCACTGACAGTCCTCCATAACCTGAACCTGGTGAAAAGGAGTGCTGTGTTTCTTTCCCTCTTTTTCCAAATCCCCTTCCATTTTGGGGCACCTGCCGGGGCTCCTGATACAATCAGCAGCACTGAGAGGTTCCTCAGGAGGTCGGGAGAACAGTAATCACCCCTGCAGACAGCCTGGTTTTCAGGTGAGTGGCTGTGCCACAACAATAATAATACATACTATTTTTGTTTATCCTTTTAGGTATTGTAAAGATTTTTTTAAATAAAATATTTTGAACATGCTATGGGTAATTGTATACTTTCTAAACATTAAAACTATTTTTTATAGTTAGTTTTAATTTTTCCGCACAGGTTACTATTTACATGCTGTTGGAAAATGGCCCTCTCTGAAGGGTCACCCCAAACTTTTTGCCTTCCTCTTCGCCTGACCTCATTTTTGTTGACTTTAGGACTCTGCACTTTACCACTGCTAACCAGTGCTCCTTAAAATGTGGTGACATTGGGTTACCCACAACTGGTATATTCAATTTACTGATAAGTGCACTATATGTGCCAAGGGCTAGTAAATTAAATGCTACTAGTGTGCCTGCAGGACTAATTGTGCCACCCACTAGGTAGCCCTTTAAACATGTTTTAGGCCTGCCACTGCAGGGCCTGTGTGTGCAGTTTTACTGCCACTTTCACTTGGCATTTAAAACCCCCTTTCAAGCCTTAAACTCCCCTTTTATTACATATACGTCACCCCTAAGGTAGGCCCTAGTTAGCCCATAGGACATGGTGCTTTGTAACTAAAAGATAGGACTTGTACTTTACAGTTTTACATATCTTGGTAATGAAAAATTCTGAAAGTCATTGTTCACTACTGTGAGACATACCCTTCTCATAGGTTAACATTAGGAAATCCTCATTACACTTTTAAGCTGTAATTCCTGATTGGGAAGAAGTGGCTATGTTATGTTTCATATCATTGGAATGGTAATGATAAATCCTCTTTACTGGTACAGTCGGATTTAACATTACTATTTTAGACATGCCACTTTTACAAAGTGGAGGCAGTGAAAATGCCAACAAGGAATTTATTCAGACATAGATTTCAAATCAATTTATTAAATGGTTAAGGTGTCCAAAAATTAACATCCTAGCTGAATTTAGTAATTACATCACACAAGAACAATAAGTCAAGAAATGACAATGCAGGTGAAGAAAAAACAAATTTGTATTTCAAAACAAAAAGGTATGAAACAGGGAACTGAAAGTGTTCATATTACCAATATTAAAATACAGTGACATTGTGTAGTTATAGTACAAATAAAATCTTCTCAACCATATATCAATGTATATACAGCCCACTTTCAAAAGTATAATGAGACTGTCCCCAACCGAGAGATAGGACTCACAATCAATATAAACAAGAATTTAAAGGAAAGTTGGGTTATGCGTAGACGTTTCGGTCTCAGTAGTGAATCATCAATAAGATCACCTTCAGGACATGATGTTCTTATGATGAAGAGCGACCCCTAAGGGAATAAGACAATGATCAAATAAAAAAATCCATATGTACACCTGCAAGAAACCAGACTTCAGCGTAGGTGAAACAAAAGAGAACCATCACCATAAAGAAAAATCTGAAATAATTTAATGATGTGCTCTTCCACATTCCTTATAACAATGACCCAAGAGAAATTAAAATGTGTACAGGTCAGGAACCATTTTGTGTAAAGAAAAGAGCAGAGGTAGACAACTGCAGCCAACTGCACCAGGGTAGAGTAAAAGAACACTTACTGTGAACTAAATATAGAGCTATGCTAAACAGAAAAGAAGAATCCAAAGCGATTTGAAAGGTTCTGGTGAACAACCAAAGAAACCAAAATCAATGCATCCCTCAACTGTGGGAGTGACATTGACGCATATGCAGACGAATCATCCCCGCATCTCATGCGTGTGACCAGAATCAAGGCACTCTGTTCCCCGGGCCTGCCTGGCTTCTGGACCAGGCTCGCACTCCTTTGTGGTCGGCTTGAACTGTTGACTTTGCCATGGTCAAGCACGACCTCATGTAACCCCTAAAGCACTATTTGCTTCTCAGTGCTAGAACTCGTTTTCTACAAGTCATATGTCAACCTCTATTGATTGGATTTTTGTCATTTTGTTCTTAAATTAATCATAAAATCATAATCTATTTTTCTACCCTGGTGTGGAGCCTTTTTGTGGTGTTTTCATTGTGTTACTGTGTGCGTGTGTGTGTGGCACAAATACTTTACACATTGCTTCTTGAGAAAAGCCTGACTGCTCTGTGCCAAACTACCAGAGAGTGAGCACAGGTTATCTTTTAGTGTGTCTCTGAGTTACTCTGACTAGAGTTGTGGTCCGTACTTGGATTGGTTGCATACCCTTGCCAAGTGGAGAGCCCGTTTCCAACCATTGCATTAAAGAATTGTCCTTAGGGTTGAGTGCAAAGCGTTCTTTCCCTGGTGTAATCTCTCTGTGAGCTTTTAACCACGCCCATGTCACACTGATCAGTTTGGTTGGTTTGTGGGGTTGTCTTTTAAAATTAGCTTGATTCATTAGTAAAAGGCATGCATACGTCATGCCTTTTTTCGATTTTGAGCCCTCCTCGAGCGCACTGGCCAGCTACTGAAAACATACAAGGCTCCATGTTTTCGGTATGGTTTCTGGACTAACTTTTCTCTTTATTTCGTAGGCAGCACGATCTCGCTGGGCAGTAGTCGATCACTTTGCATGACATTGGCCCTGTTACATGGATATTTGCACTTTTGAAAGTTTCATGAAAATTACACTTTTGCAGGTTACATGGATAATTGCACTTTTGCCCATACGTTCCATAGGACCATTGCCTGCTCTGAAAACATTTTTTCAGTGACATTCACAAAGGGGAAGGGGTCCCATAGGGACCCCTTCCCGTTTCCAAATGGGTTAGCACCAGTGTGACACTGGTGCTAACTGTGATTGTTTTGCGACCGCATTCGTGGTCACAAAACAATCATACATGGGACTGCGAGTCGCTATTAGGAAGGGAACACCTCTTCCATATTGCGAGTCGCAATCCTGTTTTGAGATTCGGTAAAAAGTTTACTGTATCGCAAAACTGGGTTTGGCCCTTACTTATTTAACTATTGACAGTTCTAAGGGTTACCTTTATTACACAGGAAGGGCAAGAGAGGTCAGGTTAGTTGGTAAATGTGATTTTACTATTGTTTTTGCTGTTTTTCTACTGTTCTCACTTATGCTGGATCCTTGAGTTTGCCTGCGCCTGGGCACATATGTTTTAGTAGTGTGGAGTAATTTAACTTTACTCATTATCTATACCCTTTACTGTTTTTGAGTTCTTGTTCCAACAGGTCCAAAGTGTTGGACTGACTTCTTTGTGATTTGGATTCAATTCTAGAAGGTGTTTGGTGTTTAACCTGACTTCATTTTCCCCCTATTTTGTTTTCTGATTTGTAACAGAGTATTTTTTATATGTATTCTTTTAAGACAAACCATGTTTTCAGTTTTTTTTAAATGTATTGTGTATGGAATGCATTTTGAAAGAGTGGAGTTCTTTTTTATAAGAAGAAACAGATGCATGATTGAAAGATAGTAAAACCAAAAAATTATGTTTTTGAATTTTTCTTAGTGGTTTTAATAATGACAAATATGTTTTCTCAGGGTTTAGATGGTTTCAGCTCTGGATTGTGGATTTGTGACTCACATTATTATGGAATGAAGGTGGAAGGGGTATGCAAAAACAACCTTTATTAGAGAAGAAGGGACTTTCAGTTAGGGCTTGCTTTTTAAATAAGCGTCTGAAAGGTTTTTTTTTAACAAAAGAATAGTGTTTTGGGGTATCTATGCTTTCTCAAATTGGACAGTGGAAGAAGTAAGAGTACTATTGTAGACACTTTTCATTTATAAAAAGGAAGGCAGGTGAGTATGACAATCCTTAGAAATGTATTAGTATTATACTGTTATGCAATACTGTTCAGGTAGTCTACACCCCAAACATGCCAAATTGTCTCTTTTGATCTTTTACTAGGTTGCAGTCTTTTTGAAAAATATTCAACATTCCACATTTACTGGACACGTTGTTCCTTTTTCAAAATTTCCAGGTAATGATATAAAGTGGGATGAGCTTTTCCCACAGAAGATGAAAACAATTATGCCAACCCTCAAAGCCATTATAAGCTTTTGCACCTCCCTCTGAGCAGGCTGACTACCAATTAGAGCAGTCAATATGAAACCGCAACATTCTCCTGAGATGGGTCTGCTTAAATGGCTAATCCATCTGTCGTTGAAATAATTTAGTAACAGTGCCATTCTTATTTGTTGTTTGACAAAAGTAATTTGATTTTATAATTGCAATATTGAAGAGGCACATAAATTAGATCAGTTCGTTTTTTTAAATTTCAAACTGTACTTCACAATCAGTCATGTAATCTCTTGCAAGGGATTTTATTTTTCTAATTCAGTCCAAATAGCCTGGGGCAAATCGAAAATACATCCCTCAATCTGCGTGCCTGATTCACAAAGGCAACTCACTTTTGAATAAGTTTACTGATTTTCACTATTCACAATCAACATTTTTATTGCAACATACACTTTTATCCTTGAATGGAAGCACATGCACTGTTCTATAATAATTAGTATGCATTATAACTTTCTTATTTGGACTACAGGAGAGTTAGATTGATATTCAAACAATACCATGTGCTCACTTTCTTAAAAAGACATACAATTGAGATCAACTGTCTTGAAAACACACACACTGTAGACCAGTAGGCACCAAAGGTACCAAAAAAAATGGCAGGGGCAATTGTATGCCTTGAGATATTCACCCTATGCTAGGGGAGTGCCAGAATTGTGCATGCCAGGGTTACCATTCAAATGAACATATACAGAAGCTGAAATAGAGGGGAGATACCTGCTGCTGACTGGCACACTAGATGGGAAGGAACTAATATCCTGAATACCTATGCCCCAAACATGGACAACTCCCAATTCTTCCCAAAAATGCAAACTCTATTGGGGGGCATTGTGGAAGTGGCACTACTATGGGTGCAGGACTTTACCTGTGTGCTGACACAATAAACAGATTCCTGCCTATGCCCGACACAAAACCAGGGATAACAAAAGTCTTACAAGAGGCAATGGGTAATCTATGATATGTAGATATCTGTGGAGAGTACCATCTAATGGCCTTGGAATATCTTTCTGGTCTCTGATACACAAAACACAGAGTAAATTGGTCAGGGATTCTGGTCTACAGAGACATGTCCCCAGAGGTTCAGTCCTGCTAATACCTCAGCAGATTCCTATCTGATCATGCCCCTTTATTGGTGGCGTGCTCCCAATGAGGTGCTCCTTGGAGTGGTGGGGGACTCAGGCATGGAGTCTGCCTAGAGCCCTCCTGCCAGACAAGGTTGTGGCGGACAGAATAGGAATGACCATAACTTGATAGTTTGAGCACAGTTCACGAGGAAATTAATGGGACACCATGAAGGCTGTGCTTAGCAGGCAATGTATAGGATTAACATGCAGAGTGAAGGGGCAATTGCTTAAAGACCTGAAGGACAGCAAAAACAAATTAGCAATGTTACAGCGTGGGTCACCCACCTCACTCACTTATAGCAGGTTCTTATTGACAGTGGAAAGGAGATTACAGGATACATGGATAGACTAGACACACTAAGAGAACACCACCAAATACCCCACAAGGATGGAGATACGCCAAGCAGTTTATTGGCCTGGATATTGCACAAAGAAAGATATCATACCCCAATCCTAGTCCTGCCCAACCCTGACAGCACAGTTGCCAAACCTAAAAACATAGTTAACACAACCATGGCATGTTATCTGCAATGTCTTTATTTTGCAGGGTCTCCAGTGTCCCCAGAAAACCTAACTCCATACTTGGACTTGGTGAACGTCCCAAACCTGGGCATGGTATAGAAGGAGGAGCTAGAGGGAGAGGTCACCCTGGAAGAATTACGGGAAGTACTACAGGGGTTGCCGAAAACAAAAACAACAGGCGGTGATAGCTTTCTGGCTAAATTGTATCGTATAGACAATAATGGAGTTTGGTTATTAAAATAGACCTTGTAGGAAAAAATATTAAATAAAATTAGATTACCTAAAATAGTTAAAAGTGTATTTTATGGCATTCTATACATCCCTATGTTTAAAGGTAATTACAGTTAATGTGATTTTTTTTTTTTAAATGTAATGTTACATTATCTTTTGAATCAAATATATGTTTAATAATTCTATACATCCCCATGCATGGAATTTATTAAAATTAATGAATTTTTTTTTAAATAATGCCTAATATTACATTATTTTTTAAATAAAAAAAAGGTTTTAATATTGTTTACGATTAAATTATAAATATTTACTAATTTATATTTTGTTCAACATTATTCATATGTATTAATATTTGTACCTATTTTAAACAATTTATTTTATTATTATTACTAACATAGTACTACAAAAGGAGCTACAAAGTGCAATTTGTGAATCATGTCCTGGGTGTCAAAGTATAGCCCTTAAATCACTGTAACTACTGTAAATTTGAAGTGAATTATACTTTTTCTATAACTTTTATGGTTAGTTTTTCCTTGGATTAATTTAAAAAACACCATTATGTTCTTCAGATTGCATGTCTTAAAGTAATCTCTATATTAGTTGCATGCTTGTGTTGTTTACATTGGTATGCACAGTGTAAACTTATGTGAATGGATGCAGTGTTGTTTTAAAGATCCCATACATATTTGAAATGTCACTATTTTCTAGTGATGCTGTAAGAAGGGGTTCATAAGCTCTTCCGGAATAGTTTTATAAACAAAACTTTTGGATTACTCAACTGTCTTTCTCTGTTAATATTTCTCTTCAACTTTGGAATGACAGACATTTGTTGGACTTTTGCAGCCTTTTTAAACCTTGCACCAGAAGACTCAATGGAAGTGTCCGCTAGTGCTTTCTTTTGTTCAACTGTTTCTCTAACAACCATCAATAGCAAACACAAAGTGGTTATGCTCTTAGGTCTACAAAGTCCTCCAAAGTAACTGCTCTGCCTCTGCAGCAAGCAGAGAAATAGTTGACACATTTCCAATGAGCCCTAGGTCCAGGATGCCTTTTATTCCAAGATAGGTACCCCATATGTTTCAATATTTGGTTGCCTCTCTTTGATAGGACATATATGGCTGGGGCCATGTTCTCTATTACATTTGCTAAGTTCAAATTGAAGACAGAGACAAATACAATTATAATTGTCTAGTATTATGGTTTCCTCTATGTCATAATTATTGATTTTATACTCATTGTGTACCTTTTTTTTGTAACCCTGCTCTTGAAATGTCTTCTGTTGCTGGTAAATTGACCTTTTCTTTAATATTGCCTTGATTTTTCCTGGTATTCTGTAGTGAAAGTAAAATGTGTTTAATATTTGTGTTTCATTTTTCAAATTATTTTTATTTTCCTATCCAAAATGTTTATTAATTAAGAGACATGTTTTTTTCTTTTTAAGAAAATGCACTTTCCATGTCATTTCTCTGTTCCTTGAAACATGTCAAAATAATTTGTGTTTGTTACTTCTGAGATTTTCTTTATGGAAAAAAAAATCAGTAGTTTTATTTTTATGTATGTCTGCTTGTATAATTCACTAGATTTTCTCCTTTATTTGGTATCTTGGAAATAAGATCTGTAGGTAATTACAATTTGGTTCTCCTCTTCTGAGGTGACCGGCTCTTATTAGATGTTAGCCCACTTTTCCTATAATTTACACGTCTTCCCACTGTTAAAAAAGGGCACATGCAAAAATGTGATGGTTTTCTGATTGTGATTTTACTTTATGTCAATTGGGGAGGGTTCCGGAACCTATTAACTTAAAAGAGACCAGGATGATTCCTGCTCATTCAAAATTAGGCTTAAAGGGAGACCAAGAGAAGCGAAGAACTTTGATTCCAGGGTTCAATGTAGCCAGCTTGGCACTAACCCAGCGGGAGTGGAGCTTGTCCCAAAACCAATTTGGTGTCAGTGAGGCATAAAGGGCTGCCCATTTCCTTAAACCCAACCCTGCTGTGACATCAGCCACTTCTAAGGGCAGAAGTTTTTTTTTGCAATGTTGGATTGAATATTGTACTTTTGGATAGTTTGCCATAAGGACAACAGGATGTGCTGCAAAAGAGAGAGGGGTTACCCTTAAGAACTTTTTGCCCATTGGTTACCGAGAGTTGAGGAATAACCCTCAACCACTGGCTAGTGAATCCTACAATAGTGGCAAATGATCCCCAGCTCATTAGAACACTTTGTGCCCCAGTGGAAAACAGAAGGGAATTGGACTTGCTCTATGTGACCTGTGTGGAGACCCGTGAAGCTGAACCTGCTTCTACTTAGAGGTGGAGTCCAAGGATCAGTTACCTGACCTTTTTTGTGGCTACAAGGGCAGAACAAGCTGCAGGAGGCTTTTTTCCTGAAACCTGTAACATTTGGAATATGTTGGAGTAAGTACTTGTCCGAAAGTGCCATCCCTTCGGTCCTGGCTGCCTTAGCGGACACCAAGATAGTTTGAAACATTTGAACTTGAAAAGTGTTTGGACTTTCAAGACCTCCAGATCTTCCATGGGACCTTGCAGCAACGTGTCCGTTTTCGAGAGGACTTCATTGAATACAGCGTCCAGGCTTGCCATGCCAGAGGATTTTGAGCTCCAAAAAAGAAACTAAATCCCAAGGTAGAAATCTAAACTGGGTGAAGGCTTTAAAAGTACCTAACTGATGTGAGGACTTTGGTTGGTGAGCAATTTGAATTATCCTGATGAAGATTTTCCTGCCAAAACCAACGGCTTTAGGTGGGCATCGCCTAACGACTATCTGCCTTCTAGAGGACTTTGGGTGCAAAACTACCCCACAGGAGGATTTTTACATCCATTCAGAGCCTAAGTCAGAATGTAGAATCTTTGACTGAGATTGCCTGCATGATGTATCCGACATCTGCCACATTATGGTTGACCTGGAATCACCTCTAAGACCCGGTCAACAGGGAACAGTGATTTCTAATTGTTGCTATATCATTTCTTGGTGCTTTTTACCCTCGAACACTTTAAAAAAATCAGATATTGGTTTCCCCTTATTGGATGACAACCATTTTTGTACCATTTTTAAATTGAGAAGTTCTCTATTGGTAGAGTATGATTGTTGGATTTTTAATGTGGTGTGTTTTAACGTTTTTAATTGTTTTGACACTGTAAATTTCTTTACATACTTTTCCTTAAGGCACACCTGCCTGCTCTGTGTCTTAGCTACCAGGGGCAGAGGCAAGGTTTATTTATTTAATTTGTGCATTACATCTTATAACAGTTTTGACCTCTTATTTAGAAAGGTCCTCCCCAACTAATAACCCATGTTCCTGTACTGCAGTATTCAGTGATGAGATCCAGAACTTGTGTTGAGCAGTTCTGAAAAGCTAAATTAAAATCTCTATACACAATTGACAAGACACAATGGTGTTTTATTTCAAATTGGCATAAAGTCTTTCATTAGTTAATTTTTCATTTTTTTCTTCAAATTAGTTTTTTATCTCTTTTAAACTTAAACCGTTTGGGAACCTTTTGGGCAATGCAAAGCCTCAGCAGTGGAGAGCTGAGAACCATGGCCAAGCAGAGACAGGTGAGGTGGAACAGGGAATCCAGGAAGGTGGCTTTCCTAAAACCCTTAGGACCTTGGAAGAGATTCATCAGCTCAGTCAAGAAGGAGGAAATGAGTGACCTGAAAAAAAAAGGAGGCAGACAATAATCCATCCCAAGTAGGTTTCTTGCGAACAACTTTCCAAGGCTACGAGTGAGGGTGACAAATTTGCTGAGGTGCCAGTCTGCCAGATGGAGTACCACGACAAGCAGGCAAAAAGTGACTACCAGACCAAGCTGGCTCCCATTGCCATGGCTGAAAAAGAGATTGCACTGGAGGAGAAGAAACTGGATAGCCTTGTAGCAAAAAAGGCCAAAGGTGATGGTGCCAGCAAAGGTGATCCACAGGAAGCTGTCACTGGCTAGAGTGACTCGCTAGAGTGAATAAAATGGTGCCTGAATTTGTGATAGCAGCTAACACTGACAAATGATTTGCTTCTCATGCAAGGGCATTGAGAATAGACAGAATGGACTAAGAATGCATAGCTGGTGGTGTCTACACAAGGGAGGCATTCACTCCTAACTCTAGAAGAGGAAGTAGCAAAGTTAAACCCAAATGAAGGAAGCACTAGTGCATATGTTTGGTCTCATTTCTGAAGAGTACTGTAACAAGTTTAAAAACACTCACAAATATTCTCAACAGTCTTGGATGATTTCATAGACATCTCACTGAAACACTAGAGGGCTGGGTGAAGGGCAGAGAAATGAAAATTCTGATGGGCTATACAATTTGGCTATCAATGAGCACTTCTTCAGTAATTGGTTTTCAGTTACACCAGCATCTAGGAGACTCCAAGATGACTGACCCTAGAAAGCCTAGGAGTGCAACTGATTTGCGAGTATGTGTCCAAGATATTCCACAGGGGTAATCCAAGAAGGTGTAGATTGGTGTACAGGAGGTAAAAGAGGGGAGCAACAAAGCTCAAAAATAGAACTCCTTGGGACCCCTTATTTCTGAAAAAGTTCCAAGCTACTTACAGGAAGCAGCAACATGGGGACACAGGGGTAATAAGCCTTCTGAGGAGGGCAGGAGCTTTGTCTGCCTGCAGTCATGGCACAAAAGGTTAGATTCCCCATGTCCACAGAGGAAGATACTCACAAGTAGGGGCTCTGCAGGGGTGGCTAATGTAACAGTGGAGCAGGTTGCACACTCGGAGGAGGGCATAGATGATACCCTGGGTTCATTTACTTTGGAGGTGGACCCAGAAGGTAAGCTGGTGATCCCAGAGGGTGATAAGAATACTTTCCACAGGCTAACAGTGAATGGGTCCTTGTCACTACTCTGAGAGATCCTTGTGCCAGCCAGAATTTGGTGGTGGAAAGTCTGGTTACCCAGGAACAGTATGTAAACGGGGAGGCATGTAGGTTAAGGAATATCCATTGAACAGGATTGCAACTACCTCTCCTTAGAATGTAACAGGTAGTTGCCCAGAGAAGGGTAACTGTATGGCTCAACTTGTTCATAGTATCCTTGGCAGTAAACCTCCATAGGCAGATAGGGAACCAGTGGTGGGGAGCCCCTAGATTGACCAAATCCATTTTTCTGGGTGTGCTGTCCTGTTCTGAAGGTTAGGGTATGGAGACCAATAGGACAGTAAGCGGTAGAAGGTCCATGCTCCCCAAAGTGGGAGGGTCAGAGAGCTAGGGGTTATCTGCCCTGACAAAAAGAGGGCCCTAAAACTGGCAACAATTAGGTCACTTCTGATCTGAAGATGCAACTTGTTGTATAGCTATATTAGCCATATTTTAGACACATTCTTTTAGCAAACTAGGCCTGCTGTTGTGCACTATAGGCCAGTTACATTTTATTCTGCATTGCTTTATTTTTCTAGCAATAGCATTTGCGGCGTTGTCTTATTTCTCTCCATCTAATTGTTCTTTCACCTAGGAAAGCATTACGTTTTCAGTAGGACATTCATTTCACTTTGTGCCTTCTTCAAGGCTGCAGTCAGATAGGGTTGCTGGCAAAGTAGTACGCTGTGTCTCCAACGTTCACAAAAACATACACACTCATACATGGGGACCATTTCTTAGAATGTCAACGTTTTTATTATAAAAACACTCCTTTGTCCCATACATGTTAGAGGGAGATTCCAGCCAGATGACCACAACTGCATGCTGATTGCTTATTGCCTCGCTAAAGCTACTTGCTTAGACTACTGAACCCCTGGCCTACATGGGGACGGGGTCTTTCTAGACTACAGGCTTCCTTACTCAGGTATGAGGGATGATGTTTTCCCAGGGGGAAACCTGAAGGGCAGGTTAGGCTTATTATGCTGTGCTCGAACATAGCATAGGCAGGAGAACTATATACCACTCCTAGTGACAGTATGGTTGGACTGTTTTTGTGTTGCACTCTCCTTGCAACACTCATGCTTTTATTGTGTTTTATCATCCTAGGTATTGCAATACATGCCATTTTATCTAAGATGCAGTTACTTCAATAAACAATTATTGAACTATATTCTGCCTCTGTTGTCTTTGCCCGTGTGAGACTACTGCAACCAAGAGAAAGGGACGAGATCTAATCGACCACAATTCCCCTGAGGAGTCTTTCTTATCATGCGCCTGGTTGCCACAATCCTCCTTGCTCTTGGGTGGAGATGAGGCGTTGCTAGTTAGCTGGAAAACCCGGATTAGGCCGACAGGCATCACATGGTGCGGAATTGTACCCCACAATCTCTGCAATTCTGTTGCCCAAATCCAGTAGCCTCATTAGGATCATGAGAACCTACGTGACAACCTGTGCTGTCACAGAGACAGGACACAAGAGACCTGCACAAGGCAGACCCCTGCATGATACACACAGGTTGTGTTACCCATTAGGGTGGCAGTAAGCCTACTCTAAATGTCCTGGGCTATTAGTCAAGCTTGCAATCTCAGGCAACACTCCTGAGGTGATAGAAGCAAATGTATAGGGGACCTGGCCTGGCAGTTTGTGTTGTATTGTTTCTATTAGAGAAGGACTAAGGTGGATTTGCAAAACACGATCTCTGTCTAGGTTGGCCTGGGGTGAAAAAAAAACAATACCTGAGATTATTTCAATAATTTCTTCCTTCACCAAATGAGAAGTGTACCATATGGTCAAAGGCTAGTGGCTAGGGTTAAGCTTGACAGAGTGGCTATACTGTCAAAGGCAGAAAATGAGGGAAGACCCAGAACATTTGATGTGGTCCCTCTCCCAAAAGGAATGGACTTGACAGCAGGATGTGATTCGAGAACTGACCACAGCAACCCAGATGACTTTTCTGCATCCCTAGGTGCCTAGGAAATGGCTAAGATGCTCCTTTCCCTTTTCACTGGTGGGGAGGACAGGTGAACTAGTGTGAGAAAATCCATCAATTTTCTGCTCAATGCTGTTGCTCTTTTTAAAAAAATGTACACACTGGTTCCCCATTGTAATATGGTAAATTGGCAAATGTAACACTTCTGTAAAGCCTAAGGGGGTGATTACGAGTTTGGCAGTAAGGTCACAACCATGGAAAAGGCATGGTTCTTCCTGGCCACCAAATTGGCGGTCCGCCCCCCCAATTACGAGTTAAGCTGGTGCAGATAGGAAAGGCTGCCGTGGCATTGCTATCACCACCAGGAAATACATATCGTGATGGCAGCGGTCAAGGCTAATACGTATAACTGAAGGTGGACTGCCAGTCCCACTACTGGTACAATCATATCCATGTTGCTGCCAATGTGACTGTGGTGGCCAAACCACTGTAGGAGGCTGGCCCTCTATGTTGTGTGCAAAACCAGGCACGCTATGCAGAGGGTCCAGACAACCACATGTTGGGTTACAGAGGTAAAAACTAGACCACCTAATGCTCTAATTTGTATTGTAGCTTGGTCAAGCAGTCAGGCTAACCTAGGAGAAGTGCAAAGCATTTGTTCTATTCGCAGTATCAATAAAGCAAGATACACACTCAAAAGAATAACTTGGGACCAATATACAAAAATACTTCAGATTTCTATAACATTTTTAAGATCAAGGTCATCAAAATCGGGTAAGTACTTTTTAAATTTAGAATTTTTAAAGTTTATTAAAAATAGTCTTTTTGCATGTAATTTAGGGCCAGATGCAGGAAGCATTTTGCAATGCACAAAACCCATTTTGCGATTCGGTAACCTGGTTACGGGATCGCAAAACGGGTGTGCGGGTCGCAATTAGGAAGGCTTGTCCACTTCCTAATTGTGAGTCGCAGTGCAATGGAGGATTGCTTTGTGACCGCGAATGCGGTCGCAAAGCAATCGCAGTTAGCACCCATTTGCAAAAGGGAAGGGGTCCCCATGGGACCCCTTCCCCTTTGTGAATGGCCTTAAAAACATTTTTCCAGAGCAGGCAGTCGTCCTATGGACCACTGCCTGCTCTGAAAAAATGAAACAAAAACGTTTCATTTTTAAGTTTTGTAATGCATCTCATTTTCCTTTAAGGAAAACGGGTTGCATTACAAAAAAAAACAGCTTTATTTAAAATCAATCACAGACATGGCGGTCTGCTGTCTCCAGCAGGCCACTATCCCTGTGAGTGTCGCGATTCTCAAGGGGGTCGCAAATTGCGACCCACCTCATGAATAATCATGAGGTGGGAATTTGCGACCCCCTTGCGAGTCAGGGTCACTGTTGTGCATAAGGTTTTGCGACTCGCAAATTGCAAGTCCCTCTGACTCGCAATTTGCAAGTCGCAAAACCCAACGTACCTACATCTGGCCCTAAGCACCATAGCAATCAATGGAGAAAACTTAAAAAATGTATAGAAAATCAGGCAATGCATTTCACAATGTCTCCTTTTGCAGGTAGATTGAGGCCATCGATGGGCACCATGGACTAGCTGGAGAAGTTCAGGCGACTCCTGATTTTAGCTGGAGCAGCTGCAGAAAGCCTTTGGAGCTGGTGCCAGGCCACTTTGGGGGACCACTTGGAAAAGCACTGCACAGGTGGACTTAAAGGTAAGTACGGTGGGTCCCATTAGAGTGTTGAGGTTGCAAGGGGTGGGGGACCGGCTGGGTGCAGAGCAAAGCAGTGAGCCAGGAGCTGTGCACAGGAGGTAGGTCACTTTGAGGGTCGCTTACAGGTCAGCAGAGGCACTCTGGTGGGAGGTCCTGATGTTTCTGAAGTCCCTTGACTGGGGCTTCCTTCTGGTCCTTTTACAGTTAAAAATGGACTGTCCTTCTTGTTGTCCAACGTTAGGTGACCACTACCCCGGGCAATGGTGCGGTTTGGCCGCTGGAGGCTGCAGTACCACCAAACTTGATACACTTATGGGGTTTGTAATCATGGTCCATTGGGTGGAGTTTGGTCTGGATGTGATATCTGGTTCTTTGGTCACCAGGTGGTCAATGAAGTGGACTTCACTGGGTCTTTGGTGCTTTGTTGCAGTGAAGTGATGCCTCCTCTGGAGGAAGATATTTTGTGATTTTCAAAGAGTGAAGGCTCTCTGGGAGTTTGTGGAGTCTGTCCAGTATCAAACCAACCCCTCAGCAGCACTTATCGAGTCCTGGGTGCATTAGACAGGGTTTGGCGCTTTTTCTTGGTGCAGCAGGACTTCAATTCTTGAGCCTTGGGTCTTCTTTGTTGCTGGACTTCTTTTGACCTTGGAATCTGATTTTCCTGGTCTAGGGATGTCCACTAAATACTGTATTGAGTGGGCATTTAGGGGAGTACCTAGTGGTGACCATCTGCTGCCAACAGCAGGCCCGGGTGGCAATTTTCAAGGGCTGTAAGCTCTTTGAAACTTGCTAGCAGGGCAGTGCACATTCCTGAGAAAGGGGGTGTTTACACCCCCACCTAGGAAGGGCTTTGTTCTGGGACCCAGAGAGCAGGATCTCTCACCGCAGTGTTCCAGAATCTTGGCTGGCAGTGGCAGGCTTGTTGTGACCAGCCAGCAACCATGCCAGGTAGTTAACTTTTTCAGGGGGCACCTCTACGGTGACCTCTGGGTACATTTGGGATAAATCCAGTGCTAGCATCTGATTGGATTTATCATTCTGAGTTGTTGAATACCAAAAAACCCAGGGTTCAGAGTAGCCATCATGTAGCTGTGAAACTCATACTGACAGTGTCCAGCACAGGTATTAAAATGGCTGCTCTGTTCACTTACTATGTCCCAGGTTTGGCAAGGACACAGTAGGGGCATATTGCTCACGCATCTATGCCTATACTTACAGTATAGTGCACCCTACCTTTGAGCTGGAATGCCTACCAGAGGGGTGCCTTACCTATATTGCATGCAGTGTAGAGTGGATAGGCCACACAGGCTGGGTGGCATGCCGAGTTTGCTTTTTAGAATTGCATCAGAACACTGCAATGGCAGTCCTGGGTGCTTCTGGATGCATGGCCCTGGAGGGTGGCACAATCTGTGCTGCTGCCCTCAGGGGCTTAGCCTTAGTACCCCATGCCCTGAATACCTAAGTAACAGTTACTAGGGACCTATAGTGGTAGCTAAAGGTGTTTTCAACTGTGCCAATGCATCACAACAGTCTTAGGGAAAAAGATCTGGCCCAGGGAACCTGGTTAGCAGGGGCCCTGGGCACTAACAACTTTGAGACTACATCAAATACCAGGCAAAAAGTTGGGGCTAAGCATGACAAAAGATGTATTTTCTTGCAACCACCACACCTGAGCTGGTGCAAACAGAGGGATAAAAGACAGAAACTTGCCTTCACTGACCTATACAAATTTCCCTAACATCATGGAGCTGAAAGTTAATGTCCTGCTGCTGCTGGATGACCACAAAAACCTACACCATTATGGACACAACTGACGGTAAGTGCTCATCTTTCCCCTTTACATTGGCTTTCCACTTGACACACACTGCACATGTGGCTGGCCCTGGGACAAAAATAATTTGTTTATTCCTGTCCAGAACAGCCAATAATGTTTGCCCCTAAGTCACCTCTCTAATGCCTTCTTTGGGCAGCTCACTGACACTGCACAGGGATACTCCTCCAATATCAAATGTGTGCATCAATAAGTGACAAGGATAGGGATGTGTGCCCACAATACACTAACACAACAGCTGGTCCACACTAACATCACAGCAAATAACAACTGTGACACCCTCACAATTTGCACAGGCTACATCTAGGATTGCTGGACAACAAACCTAGGTAGGGATGTAGCATTAAAATCAAACACATGTTCTATGCTATAGTACTGCACTAGACCCTTACACATAAGGCACATCAAACATTCACATTTGGAAAGTGCGATCCTAAGCAATACACCTAATAACTAACGCAAGCCCACCATGGAAATACCCCCTCTATTAAAAGCCTCAATAGAATTAGGGGGCCTTCTGAAAGTGTGAGTCCCTAGGCCACAGTCTACTTTGCCCATGCCCCTAAATGTCTCTGTGCACAGGCCCCCAGGCTAGCCAGGACATACAACAGCATCACCAAGTACCATGTATCTGTGTGCAATGTGGAAGAGCAAGATATTTGAACAAACGCATCAGTAAATGCTTTCTACACATACAACTAAAGTAGGTGGAACTACACACAAAACAATGGGCATATGTCACAAAAAGAAGACAAAAAGCCATGACAACCAACCAACCTACAGGTGTGGAGAAATAAATCACTAACTTGCACACAGTCAATACATATCCATCATACATGATAGGGAGAAGTGCAAGACAAATGAGGGTGACAATGCAAAAGGCTAGTTGAACACTTTACCATTTGAAATACCCCACAAAGCAATGTCAGGCCCAATTTGGATACATCACTCATATACATCCATGCAATAGTGCCCGTTAAGCTATGTAAGTCCTGTACTGATCACAAAAACCAAATATACTAACCTGGTCACATTGATCACCATTAAGGGGAAACTAACACAGCAGCAGTCCCACACCCCAATGTTACAAAGAACAGAATTTAGGTGGGGCAAGTGCTCTCCACCATGATTAATGCCTGCCTAGAAAAGCACATACCCAACACATTCCATCACAATTTGTGCATTTACATAACAAAGTACACCATGAACCTATGAAGAGCACAACCTGCCATAATGGTTACACCCAATGACATTGTGTCACATTCAAACAGTTGGATGTTCATAAAAGTAGCTAGGGAAAAGTAAACCAAGGACCAAGGTGTTCAAGATGAAGAAACCTTTTTATATATCTCAAAGAGCAAAGAGTATCCAAACAAAAATCAATGGCCAATGGCCAGTCCAATGTATATTTGGTGTGAACAATGCTGTTCCACAAAAACTGCCTCTTCAGACAATGCCAGGTAACCTCCTCACAAAGGGACATCTATTGGGCACGTAAGGCACCTTTGGGCCATTCTTTGGGTGGGGGACTTTTGGGTTTAGGGGGTGGACTTGGCATGGGAAGTGGTGAGTTGGAAGGTGAAGGGGTAGGCCAATGCTTAGGAGGAGGGTCAGAGAAGTAGAAGGGGTGGTATGTCTCTTGGAAGGGATAGCTAGGGCCTGGAAGGGTTGGATGCAGGGATACTAAAGGTCAGTTGGGGTTTGTGGTCTTGGATGTAGGAGGGGTAGAAACCTCTTTTGTAATTGGGATAGAAGGTATGGGATGGTTCAGGGCCAGGGAAAAGGATGAGTCCTCTGCTGGGAACTTAGAAGTTGGTTTGGGTAGGGGTGGAGATTTGGAGGTGGAGGGAGTGACTGTGACTGATGTGCCTGGAAGTGTTGTTGGCGCAGGAGTGTCTGGTGAATGTGCTGCAAGTATTGGTGTGTTGGGTCCTTGCTTGTGTGCATCTGTGTTTTGTGGGTATACATGAGGTGAATGTGGTGTCAGTGGTGCTTGCTGATGTGAAAGTGGTGGGAGTGGATATGGTGGATGTTGCGGTGGCGGTGACTGTGGGTGTGGTTGTGTGTGGTGTGTGAATGGATGTGAGTGGGGTGCATGTGGGTGTGATGTTGTTAATACTATATGTGGTTGTGTATGTATGTTGTGTGCATGTATGTGTAGTGTCTGATGTGCTGTGTGCGAATGTGATGGGAGTAGTGTGTGTAAGTGCATGTTGTATTATCTGTAGTGGGTATGGATGTAATGTATGTGATGGAGTCTGTTGTGGTGGTGTGTGTACTGTCAGTGTGGTTGGATGCATGTCTGTCTTTTTCTTATGTTTCAGCCTATGTGTGGAAGTGCTGCTTGGGTCTGGTTGGGTGTGTGAGAGGAAAGATGTGTATGTGCTTTGGACAGGTGGGGGAATAGGGTAATGGTATGGGAAAGGGGTGGGTGAGGGACAATAGGTGAGGGGCTTGGGAGGCTGCACACAGGGAAGAGGCCAGAGCCTGAAAGGATCTCTGTAGGGCAGACATAGCTCTATGAATGCCTTTCAGGTAGTCCACCATCTGCTGGAGATAGATTCCCTGCCCCTTGATGGCATTCAGAATGGCAGTCTGACCCACAGAGATGAACCTCAGAAGGTCAGTAGCCTCCTCACTCTGTGCAGCTGGTGGGGCTGAGGTGCCTTGAGCAAAGGAGACAGGCCCTTTCTCAGGAGAGCAGTCCCACCCAATTGGTTGGGAAGCTACAGGGAGGGTGCAGATAGAACTGGTGGTGGCAGTCAGGGATGAACATGGTACAAAACCTGTGAGGTCTGCCACCACTCGGAGTGTCCACTGGAGGAAGGCTGAAAAGATTATGAACTTAAGCTGCCCTCCTCTGAGGCACTCACCGCATCCTCGCAGCCACTGGGTCCCTCGCTGTCCTGCTATTCATAGTGGGAACCACTTTGGCAAGAAGCTTCCCCAACATCGTTGATACTGTCTCCTTTGCTTGCCCTGGATGTACCTCAAATGACACATTAAAAAGGGTTAATTGCTTCTGTGTAAACTCACTTGTCCATCAGATTCAAACACAAAATATTACAGGAGGTCACTGACTACTGCATCTGCTTGGCCTACTACATGCCACGTAAAATTAACAGGAGCACATGCATGCATGCTGGATTAGCAAAAAATAGTTGGTCACAGTGATGTCACAACCTCCCCAACCTAGATCAGTATTTTGCTTTTGAACACTCCCTCATAATCCAAGTAGTCAGACAGTTGCCCACCTTGTATACTTTGGTCCTTGTCTCATACACTGCTGAACCTATGGCAAAAGATATGATGTCTAGCAACAGGACATCTCTACAGTATCCGCACCAGCCCCAGATTCCCCCCAAAGCTCATTTTCCTAGAAAAACATCATAATGTGATGGCAGACAAGTCATTCAGCAATGTAGATACAATAAGTGCAGTGTCAGGGGTCATGTCACATGCCGATGCACAGTTCACATTGATTACATTTTTCTGGTGATACTTCTTTAAATTACATGTTTCAAGACAGTACAATGAAAGCTATACTGAGGTAGCTTGACTACCTATCACATGTAGCATAGAAAAGTGGGCTGGAGAGAATCATGGCCTAGATATTGGGTGATGTCTACTACAAATTCACACATCATAATAGCCCATATGGCACAAGGAACATTGCCAATCAGTCTGGTAACTCGTGACAACACCATTCTCAATTTGCATTTATAGAAGTCCATACATCTTTGATGTTTGTTTTATGTCAGTGAATGACAATGTCAGTGTCATTGTCAGTGAATGACAATGACATGAGTTTTGATGGGATTGCACAACACTGCATCATTTGGGAAATGAAACACAAATGGCCCTGTAAAATGAGTGCAGGCGCTCACATATGGAACTAGCATTCTCACATATCACTCCCTGATGCATGTCACCAGTCAATGAATGTACCTTCAAACAGTATTGCAGATGAAACAACTCCAGGGAAAGATACATTGGGTAACATGTAGCCACTACTGCTGATGCTACTAGTGATGTTTGCATACTCATGTCACTGGAAACTCTACACTTACCAAAGGGAAGTATGGGTCAGTTACTGCAGATAAAGTGCACTGTATGCTATGGCACATGTAATATGGGTCCCAGAAAATGAAACACAGTCGTGAGGGAGCATTCCTACTGACACAATGAAGACACGTGGGCTGTCTGGTACAAACGTCTCCCAGAATGTCAAACAACATGAGGTGATCATGGCCTTACTGAGCTATGTGTCTGATCAAAACAGACAATTGGCAGTGGACTGGACTCTGCCTGGCCTCTTGGTCATACAAACTTTAGGCAAAGAACATCATCATGCACCCACTACCAGACCTACACAATCCAGAACTCTTCCTGTGCATTGGACATGACACACCGCAATGTTTTTGGGAAAATGGCTACCTGAAAAAGAAACCAGTTTGTAAGGTATCATGGACAACTCTGACCAGTATTCACCCACTTGAATCTGCTGTTGGGCCCTCAACTGCCCATCCAGCTCTGGATAGGCCACAGCCAGAATGCGGGCCATTAGGGGGTCAGCTTCCGGTGTGTGCCCCGTCCGCAATGGGAAGACTTCCCCAGCTAGACATCTGTGATCTTATTGGTCCAGCACCTCAGGTCCTCCCACCACATCCTGCAGTGGACGCTACACTGATGATAGACCCCTAGGCTCCACACTTTCTGGGCGATGACCTTCCATTTTGTCCTCTTCTGATGATCATTGAACTGTATGAAAACAAGAGATGAAAAAAAAGTATGTCAATGCTATTATTTGGCTATTGTTGTTGGTTGAAACTCGATTGGTCTACAACTAGCACAAGCCAAAATCAACAATGAGCACATAACAAGCTTGCTTTCCACAGGTTGAGCACTAGCAAGACATGTAGATACACTTGTGGTGTCATCTGTTGCCCAACCTCATCCCTGGTCATGTCCTGTACTGACTAAGCCAACACACTACCATTGTGTTGACCAGGGCCACATACATATACTTTGCTGCTGGCCACAAAGGAAAATGACACACCATTCTGAGTTTAATAATAGCTCACTATTTGTGCTTTATTGTAGAGACACCTTTACAGCCAGCTCCATTGACTTGATGCATATGGTCCATACAGCTTGGAAGCATAGTACAGACTACATCCTAAGACTTGGACACTCATGACAGCCCTCCCATCATAACCAGTGACAGCTGTCCCAATGCTGATTTATGGAAATGTGGACAAGTTATTGTAATGTCATACTACATCTGCTGGAGTGTGTGTAGTATGTATCGACATTCCATAGTTGTCTTTGGTGTGAATGGCGTTAACAAGTTGTCAATACATACTCCAAACCACTTGTGAAACAAAATAATACCTGCACTGAAACTTCGTAACATGTGCACTAGGCCTCTTTTGGTAAATCATTACATCTGGTATTTGGAATCCACACCTGTAGTTGTAAGGGGTCTTTCAACATCAAATGTGACACATTGCCAAAATAGCTCGGTGGAATGAGGCATCAGGTCAAAGGGGTTACCTTAGTCACCAATCTAAATGTATTCCCTGTAAACCCAAACCTGGGTAGTAATGTGTGTTCAAATTCTTTCAGTGGCTTTCCAAGATTCAGAGATCTACAGGGACAATGCACAATCCCTGCCCCAGCCTTTCTAACTGCTGGCAGAGCATACAAGTCCAAAGGGATCCTCATATTTCATGCATTTCAAAATAACACTTTGCAATTTTAGGTAATTCCATATGCGTGCTCAAGGCTGTGTGGCATTCTGAAGGTGTCTGCGAGCTATTGCTAGTTGACAGACAGCATATTTTTGGAGACATGAACTACACTGAGTATTAGGTGGCAACGTGCACCTATCTAACTTCATTCGCAAGAGGTTATTACAGGACACATTCACAGCTCGTGCATTAAGGGCCAGACATGTGTTCACAGAGTTAGCATGCTCTGAATGCCACATTACTCCCAGCTCCCAGGAAAGATATACATTCACATATGGGTAAATACCCCACCAATGGACTAAAGGGCTTTCCACACGTAACACATCCCAATTATCATGTTTAGTACACAATGGGGGTTATTCTAACTTTGGAGGAGTGTTAATCCGTCCCAAAAGTGACGGAAAAGTGACGGATATACCACCAGCCGTATTACGAGTTCCATAGGATATAATGGACTCGTAATACGGCTGGTGGTAAATCCGTCACTTTTCCGTCACTTTTGGGACGGATTAACACCTCCTCCAAAGTTAGAATAACCCCCAATGTATAGTGCTGCCAATCCCAGACATCATCAGCCTATGTAAGGGCCACATTGCTGTAACCCAGCAATCAGAGTGAACTTTAGGCGACATAGGCACAATGCTACCTTGGGAAGGAACATTAGGGATTGAAACTGAGTGACATATGCATGTGGCAGAGTTACATGTTCTTCTGGTGAGCCATAGAGCTCACCATACAGGGAGAGGACCTCAGATGCCAGCATCGCTAGCTCCTCTGCTGAGAAGGCATAGGCCCTCTTACCTGCTTGGGTGGACATGGTTGCTCCCAGAGGTCACAAAAAGCAGCTACAAGGGAGGAGGTCTTGACAAGTAGCAGTATCTGGAGGTAAGTGAGATTTTTTCAAAACTGCAACATATTTGTATGTGATGTACGCAGTTGTCAGCATATGCGTACACAGCCATTGGCCCGCGTACGCCACAATCAACAATGTTAGCCTATGGCTGTGTCTGTTGTGCATTCATCTGCCTACTGTGCGCTCAACTTCCACCAGCAGCAACTTAAGCACAATGTCCAATATACGAGGTTAGGCAGCCACCATTTTAGCTGCTGATAATGCTGTAATAGAGACTGTTATTTGTGTCATCACCACTACAAATGAGGGGTTACATCCATAATCCTGTAAATTACTTTTGACAAGGATTTAAATTAAACCTTTCCTGTGTCTGGTGCTTTAATGTGCTTGTTGGTTTCATTAGCGCAGTGCGCTGTACACCGTCAATGGGCACACAACATGTCAGTGGGCATTGTTAATGGATATAGCACAATTTAGATGAAAATCTGAAGGTGTTGTATCCTGTCACATGCTTTTTTACTTACTATTCACATACATTATTGTGGACATTGTGAACAGCCTTCATATACTGTTTCCAAAATAGGTACCCTGTAAGAGGGACAGGACAACAGCCTCCTATGTATCGCCCATTCCCAAACATTCCCACAATAGCAGAAAGGGACATCATCCACACGTTTTGATTGAATAGACAAACCATACTGGACCTATGTCATCAGTTGGATCTTGATGTCCTGCCACAAAATACCAGTCCCACATATGTAAAGCCTATAGTGAATGTGATGGTAGTGCTGCATTTCCTGGCAACAGGTTAATTTCAATACACCGTGGCAATCTGCGGTGGTATGTCACAATCGATGTTCTGCTGTATCCTCAGAGATGTGCTTTCAGCAATGATGCAACACCTGGACAGCTACATCCAGTTCCCCAGGCATGAGTATTTAGCTAATGTGATGGCTGGATTCTATGGAGTTGCAAGGATATCACATATGGGAGCTATTGATGGCACCCATATTGCCATAGTATCACCACATAACAGGGAACAAGTTTACTACAACAGGAAGTTGTCGACTTGGCTGATCTGTACACTTCCAACGCCTGTGTCCACTTTCCTGGCTCTGCCTATGATTCCTTTGTCATGCGGAACAGCATCGTACCACAGCTGATGTCACAACTCCAACTGAAGAGGGTTTGGCTTGGTAAGTATGACATGAACTGACTTTGTGTGGGTGATGTGAGGTACTATAAACAGGAACTGTGCAACTTATTGTTGCATCACTAATTGTATTCCATCAAAGAGACTCAGCCTATCCCAATCGGCCCTGATTGTTGGCCTGGCAGAGGAATCTTACAACACCAAGGGAAGTCCGCTTCATTAAGGCCCATGGAAGGACAAGGCAGCCAATGGAGTGGGCTTTTGGGCTCTTGAAGGCCAGATTCCTCTGTCTGGACCAAACTGGAGGAGCCCTCCTCTACTCACCAGTGAACGTCTGTCAGGTCACTGTGGCCTGCTGTATGCTTCACAGACTAGCCCTGTGATGGAACATCCCTTATATCACAGAGGACGGAGAGCCTGAAGTGCCTCCGGGTGAGGATCATGGAATGCCAAGTGATGATGATAGTGGTGAGGAGGAAGGAGCTGACGGGTCAAGATCTCATAAGCAACTTTTTCGTATAAGTGTAAGTATGCCAACATGTCATGACTTGGACTGTGCCACCTACCATGTAGTGATGAAGAAAGAAGTATGTTGAGGGGAAATATCATGGAGGGGAAGCTCATGTTAATCCTGGTTGAAGGAGTTTTTTGAGTAAGGATTGACAGATGGTAAATAGTTTTGCGTTCAATCAATCAAGCAATCAATCAGTTTTTGTAAAGTGTGGCTACTCACCTGTGAGGGCCTCAGGGCACTGGGGGGAGGGGATAGGCCTCATCTGAAGAGCCACATCTTGAGGATCTTCCTGAAGATGGTGAGCGACGGCTTTGTCTGAGGTGCAGTGGGAGGTTGTTCCAGCTCTTTGCTGCAATGTAGGTGAAGGATCGTTCTCCGGCAGTGGTTTTGCTGATGCAAGGGATGGTGGCAAGGGCCACCTGGGTGGAGCGGAGGGATCTGGCGGGGTGTGGAAGGAGACGTGGTGATTCAGGAAGGCTGGTCCTGCATTGTGTATGGCCTTGAATGTGTCAGTGAGTAGTTGGAAGGCGATTCGCTATAAGTAGCGAGTGGATGGTCCTCAGTTCTTGGGAGATGTGTTTTCGGCATGGGAGGTCCATAATGAGTCTGGCGGCAGCCTTCTGGATGAGTTGTAGTTTTTTGATGCGTCTAGTTGAGGTGCAGGTGTAGAGGGCATTGCCGTAGTCGAGCTTGCTTGTGACTAAGGCATTGGAGACTGTCCTGCGACAGTCTGCTGGGACCCATCTGAAGATCTTCCGAAGTTTGCGGAGTGCGTGCCAGTAGGAGGAGGTGACTGAGTTTACCTGGCGGGTCATGGATAGGGAGGAGTCGGGCGATGCCTAGGTTGCGGGTGTGCTCAGTCGGTGCAGGGGGGCACTGAGGGAGATGGGCCACCAGGAGTCATCCCAAGCTGAGGTGGCGTTTCCGAAGATGATGAGCTCAGTCTTCTTGGAGTTGAGCTTGAGGCAGCTTTCTCTCATCCAGGTGGAGAGGGCTTCCATTCCTGTGTGGAAGTTCCTTTTGGTAGTGTCTGGGAATTTGGTGAGGGAAATATTGAGTTGTGTGCCATTAGCATATGACAACGTGGCTTCTGATGATGGCTGCAAGAGGGACCATGCATACGTTGGACAGTGTGCAGCTCAGTGAGGATCCTCGGGGGACTCTGCAGTTGACTTCTGTGGGTCTGGATGTGTAGGGTGGGAGTCTGACCCTCTGCGTCCTCCCTGAGAGGAAGGAGTGGATCCATTTCAGGGATCTTCTGCGGATTCCTATGTCGTAGAGTCTGGTGCGCAGGGTGCTGAGGAAGACCATGTCAAAAGCTGCTGAGAGGTTGAGGAGTACGAGCGTTGCGGTGTGGCCGCGGACTAGGAGTAATCGAATGTCAGCGGTGACTGGCAGGAGGGCATCCTCCATGATGTGTTTGCTGGGGAAGCAGGACTGTAGCTGTCCAGGTAGTTGTTGGCATACATGAATTTCGGTAGTTGTACATTGATTGCTTCTCCAGTACTTTGGCGGAGTAGGGTAGCAGCGAGATGGTACGGAAATTCTTTTGTTCTGATGGGTCGGCCGAAGGCTTCTTTAGGAGAGGGCGTATTTTGCCATGTTTCCAGTCCTCTGGAAAGATGCCAGTGTTGAGGGAGCAGTTGATTGTGTTCCGGAGCTTGAGGCGATGGATGCGCTGGCTCTGATGTATAAATGGTGCGGGCAAAGGTCCATGGGGGCACTGGAGTGGGTGCTATTCATGATGCTGACTGTTTCCTCTGTGGAGTGCGTGGACCAGCTGTAGATGGTCTGAGTGAGTTGTTTTGTTTTGCTCATTCATATTGGAATGGACTGTGTTCTAAAGGACTTGTCTATCTTAAATATCTTACCTCTATGGGTTGTCAACAAATTTTCCTTTCTATTCTGTTTCAGGTACCTTCACCATGGCATCATCATTTGGACGTTTCAGAGTTGTGACAATAGTGGGTATTTGGTGCTGTTTTGATGTACAATGTGGAGAATAATAGTTCTGTGGTATGACAGAGACAGGCTTTGGATGTACGAATCCTGGAGCAGGACAGCGTGCAAAGTGATGTAAACCATTAGATGGGTTCCTTGTCATGTGGTGGTAGTAATACAATGTGTGTGCCAACCTGTGCTACAACAAGATCTTGTGTTGGAGCACAAAAATGATACTCTCCCTCAAGAGTAGCTAAATCTTCATTGTGTGTGATGTGTTTGTAGTTGTTGATGTGTTTCATCAGTGTAGGGAAGGTGCTTGTAACACAACACAGAGATTTGCTGTTGACATTCCACAAAATACTGAGAATGCTGATTGGAATGGTCCTGTGCTCAGACAATGTGGTACTGCCATGTGTATGTCTATTGAGGTCAGTGATAAGGAATTCCCTTTGTAGACTAGGTGATAAGGCTCCTGCTGGTGACTGAAACCACTTAAAGTTTGCCTATCCACAATGAAATAGTCAGATGTGTCACCAGGATATCTGCACAATAAATCATGGACACTGGTACAGAACATCAGTGTCTAATCTCATTTACTGTGTCTGCCATGGGGCCAGACTATTGTTGCTGCAGTGTATTTTAGCTAGATTATGGGTACACACATCTATGTATCTTTGGGTGAGACATGGTTGAGCTCATGAGTTAAACCTTGGATATGCACAAAATATCTTTACTTGCACAATTACATATTTTTAAATTGTCAAGTTCATGTGGCAGTACATGCACACAATGCTAGATGCGTGAAAGACAACAGCAGGAAATTAGTCTAACACTACTGTTTTTGTTTTAGTGAACAGGATAACCGAAAGATTGGGTATAGTAAAAAAGAAAAGTGAACAAGTCAGTCATGGTGGATGAAACCATAGTTGTAGTTGCCACAATCTTTAGAGCCCAAAGTCCAAAATACTGCTGCTGTCAGAAAGGTATGTGTGTCCAGAAATAACCCACAGGGTGAATGTGTAACACACACTGGAGGTAATAAGGTAAGAGGTGTCCAGAAATAGCCCACAGGGTGAACGTGTAACACACACTGGAGGAAGTTAGGTAAGAGGTTTCTTGGTGATGGATATATTCCAATCCTCACCTCCTGGTAATTTTCTGGAATGCCACGCTTGCCAAAGCGGGGGATACCACAGCTGCAGGGAAAGGAGTTTCTGATGATGTATTCTCCTCTGGCAGAGCCTCTCTACCTTTGACTCCTGTAGATGTAGGCAGTCCAGATGAGGTTGGACCACAGCTAGAGGTTGATGGGTTGGGAAAGCCCTGCACAGGTGGGTATGGATGTCCGTCAGCACTGCTATTTGTGAGCCCATGTTGGAGTTATGGGCCTCCAACTGATTGTGTATGTCCCTATGCAGCTGTTTCATCTCCCTTAGTTCAGTGAGTACCTGGCCCATCACACCTTGGGACTCCTGGTAGACTCCCAAAACTTTACTGATGGTTTACTGGATGTGAGTGTCCCCAATGGCTTCACTCTGCCTGCCCACAGTTACTCTCCCATGACTGTTCCCACTACAAGTCTGTGCCCTGGGCCCAGTGTGCCCACTCCCACTGGTTCCTAGCTCCTCTGTAACCGGGGTGGTGATGATCACATCAGGATCAAGGACAAGGGGGCAAACAATGGTGGTTACTGTGCTAGGGTACACAGGTTGTGGTGGATGATGTTTGCTTATATGTTGTGGCTGAGGTAGTGTTGTTGTGGGTCCAGTGACACTCACAGTTGATGTCTGCCCAGGCTGACCAGGTGGAGCAGCACCACCCTCTTCACCCAGCCATCCCTGAAGCTTTGGTCCTGGGCTGGTGTGGGTGTCTCCTCTCCTCTGTGGGCATGGGAGGGCAGGTGTTCTGCCCGATATACCTGTTTCTGAGATAGAGAACAATGTTATTGTTGGAAGTGTGTTGGCTACATCCTGGTCTTTTGTGCCACAGTGAGTACAAACCTAGGAGGAGAAAAAAGGTAGAGACTAATATTGTGATATATTTAATTGGTCTCAAAATTGTTGTGAAACTATTTATAGACATATGATTCATGTACTTAATTCATGCATCTCTTTGGATGTCCTGTGGTGTTTCCCTTTTGCATCGATGTCTGTACATAACATCTCCCCAACATTCTAGCCAACTCAGTAGAAATTAAACTTTTCTATCTGACCATTTCAATGACTAAGCTGTGTACCACACAGACAAGAGCACACCTTGTTTGTATATTTCATGTGGCCGGTGCTGTGAAAATGGTTCACCTGTAATTAGTAGAGAACTGAGTTGACTTCATGCCTAGCTAAACTTTAGCCCACACTCTTGCTATGATGTCAGTACTTCCATCAATTGTTTCAATCGAGGGGACCAGAACAACACGAAGCAGAGTAGGAAGAAATGTTTCTGAGTGGAACATTGTCTGTTGATTGGTCACTCCATGTGAAGAGGACATCAGTTGTGATATGTCAGACAAGTGAGAATGTTCATAATCAAATAGTTTGAATGTTTTGAGGTACAAAAGAAAGCCCTATGGTAGTTGTAGTCATTTCAATGTATACTTGCCAACACTTACAAAATGGTTAGCAACATTCCTGTCCACAAACTGTATTTGGGATGGCCTTTCTAGTTAGCATTTGACACATATAAGAGCTCCCAAATTGTGATTTGTACATTGCATACAAGCCCCCTGCCCCCCCACCTTCTGCAAGGACATTGCCGATTTCATCACCTCCCTAGCCATCGACTCGACACACTACGTGTCTCTGGGAGATCTCAATTTCCACATAGATGACCCCAATGACCACAACTCCACCAACCTCCTGGACAACCTAAACAACATCAGACTCAAACAACTTTGCGGGACACATCCTAGACCCCATCTTTACAGCCAGCAACAGAATTAAGTTCTCCCACACAGTAGAGCTCACATGGTACATTTCTCCATAACGAGCAGATAGGAGCCATCTACTGCACCCCACCTCCCCCATCTGCAGTTGGGGCAAAATCACAGAGACTTAAAGGACCTTTACTGTCAACTCCAGCAAACTCGTTATCTCAGGCAACCTCAAACAAGATGCCCGCAATCTATCCGAATGGATCCTCTCCAATGCTGATAAAATCGTCCCCATAAGGAACTCCACCTCCAAAAGATAGATCGAGCAAGCCTGCCAGGTGGTCCCCCCCCTGAATGCCACACACTCAAGAGAGGATGCAAACAACTAGGAAGGAAGAGTCCACGCAGACAACACCACCTTCAAAAATGCACTATACAATTATCATCTTCGCCTCAGAGAAGCAAAAAAATATTGCCCTACACATCTGCATCGAGAAAAGCACCAACCGCCAAAAGGAACTTTTCAAGATCGTTAAATAATTATTCTGCCCAGCAGCCTCAGTAAAGGCAATTCAACACTCCCAGTTCCTCTGCGACACTCTAAAAAGCTTCTTCCAAATCACAGCCACAAACAGCAACTTTGACCCTTAACCCACCAGCATCGACTACCTGCTAACTCATCCAGGTGGCTCCCTGAGCCACCTGATCACAGACTGTAGGCCTTTATCAATCCAAGAGACAGCAGCTCTCATGAGTGCAACCCATTCCGGCTCACTGAATGACCCTGGCCCCCACTACATTTTCAACCTTATACAGAAGGAAATAGCAACATTCTCGCCTCCATCATAACTTGCGCCTTTGCCATGCATAGTTTTCTTATCAATAATGTTATTGCAAATGTTGCAATGATAATATCAAAGGTGCCAAACAAGAGCTCATCAATGATGTAATGTGTGGAGTAACTAGTGGTGCATAACGAAGGTGCGTGTTCTAGTTACCGTAGGGTGAGAGTTATAGTTACTTAAAACAACTCTAACTAAACCAGCTGAATTTCTATGGTTTTGTATGAGTAAAACCATCTTCCATCTGTTTCCTTGCCCGCATGACAATAGGTAGGGAAACACCTGAAAACTATGCTCCCAGCAAGCAGAAGAAGGTTTACAGCTCCTGCTTGCTGGTAGTGTAGTTAGTGTTTGCTCTTGCTTGGCGGGAGCTGTAACAACTCCCGCCAAGCCAAAGCAAATAGCTATGCTCCAAGGCTAGGCACCTCAGTAGATAGCAGGAGCCGGCCCTGGGGGGTGGTGGTGGTCCCCAGGGCCATTAATGGCTTCAGGAGGGGGGGCTGTAAAAACCAAAGGTTAGAGGTACGTTATAGTTAGGCTTACATTTCAAGCATACAAAACCATAGAAATTCAGGAGTTAGAGTTACCTCAAATGACTATTACTCGTGCCCTAAGGTAACTATGAATCGCACCTTTGCCATGCACTGCTAATCATCCCATAAATGTGACGAAAAAACCTTGCATCACCAGGGCATGAGATAAATAGTAAATGAAAGTTATAACTATAACTTTAAATTTTTTAAAGTTTGTGTAGTTTGAGCTTGGTTTGTATAGGGAAATAGGCTTTTCTAACTATAACTAAGCTTTAACCTTTATTTTTGCATTTATATATATATATGTATATATATATATATATATATATATATATACAAATGATATTATGATAAATTGCACACCCATGAAAATGCCATCTCCAAGCTATCTTGTCCAGCTGGTTTCTTTAAAACCACAGAGGCAGAACATAGGCAGGCCATGATTGTTTCCAGGATGGCATGCTACAAGGTCTGTAATGACACACTCACTATTACAGATGTGCTGCATATTTAAGGTAAGGTCATTTTCCGATTTCTGTATAGAAATTCTGTTCTTGATGGTGGGTAAATTGCAATATGTGTACCATCAATACAGCCTATGCATTCGGGGAAAAAAATCAACCTTCGTGTCTTGAAGTTCCCCATGTATATTAGGAAATACTATGTGAGTATTTATCTTAAGCAACATTGCTGCTAGAAATTTCCTAAACATGCAGGAAAGTGCACTCTATGAAATTCCTTCTGTCTCTGCCATAATAACTTGATAGCTGCCTATGCCAAAAGATGTAAAGAACACAAGACTTGAATATGTGTTGGCATTGCCTGGCTTTTACGAGTGTTTCTTTGTACTAATGGATACAGATCTTCTATTAGATCTAAAATATCATTACTACTCAACCTGAATTTTGAAAAACATCTCCTCTTTTGTTTGATCATAGGGTGTACAGCTGACCCTATAAATCCGCTCTTGCCATCTTTTTCTCCTTAGCACTGCTGCTACAAAATTGCATCCGCCTCACCACAGCATGTAACACAGGCATTGTGAAAGGGGATTATCATTCTGGGCCCCTTTTTATATGTCACACCTTCATGTTACCACCTAAATCCACTTGATGGTACTATGCGAGTACAAAATGTGAATATTCAGTAATTGCAAATGGTCTGAACATAAGAATACGATGTTTTTAATTGTCATAGTCACTAAATAACAAATCAGAAAATATTCACTTTGCTATGCAGTTTTAAGACATCCATAAAATGTTAGCATTTGAGCATTTGAAGTTACCATTTTAGCAGTTGCAAACTATTGTGTGACTGATTTTCATTCTCTATTGTTTTAAGCAAACGGCTCTAACTCCAAAGGTAGAAATCTTGACAGGGCAAAGGTGTTAAAAATATATCACAGATAAGAGGACCTCATTGTTTGTGAAATTTGAATTTTCCTAGTCTAAAGTTTTCCCATAAAAATCAACAGCTTCAGTGGGACCCCGTCCAATGGCTATCCAGATTGGCCAGAACAGGATTTTCTTGCATACTTGCCCCACTGCAGGATTTCAACTTCTAATTCACAGACTAAGGGCTTGATTTACAATTTGGCAGATTGGTCTTGGTTGGAAATTGCCCTTTCTGCACGGTCACCTCCGAAACCTTTTGCCTTCTTCCACCTGTCTTTCTGACTCCTTTTTTCTGACTTTTAGAATTCTGGGCACTTTACCACTGCTGACAAGAGGTGAAGTACAGGTACTCTGTACTCTAAACCTGGTAACATTGGCTTTTCCACAATTGGCATATTTAATTTACTTGTAAGTCCATAGTAAGCTGCACTACTTGTGCACAGGGAATGTAAATTAAATGCTACTAGTGGACCTGCAGCATTGATGTGCCACCCACTACAGCAATCTCTCAAACATGTCTCAGGCCAGCCATTGCAGACTCTATATGTGCACTTTAAAACTGCCATTTTGACCTGGCAAAGGTTCCCACTTGCCAGAGTCAAACCTTACTTTCTATTGCATGTAAGTCACCCCTAAGGTAGGCCTAAGGTAGCCCCAAGGGCAGGGTGCAGTGTATTTCAAAATGTGGACACTAATGCCCTTAAGTTTAGCAGGTCCGGATAGTTAAAACATCTTTTAAGTGTAATTTTCGAATGGCAAAAGATAGAAATGTTGAGTTTGGTGTCCCTGGACTCACAATTTAAAATCACAATTTATGGTGAAGTTAGATTTTAAACTGTAAGCCTGCAGATGCCACTTTCAGGAAGTTGGCATTTTCTTACTTTAACTATTCTTTTCCTGTCTCTGAATACACATCTGGGGTTGTTAACAGCTAGGCTTTGTGCATTCCCTCTAGACAGCCACACACAAATGGTGCTTGGGTGTGACATTTGTATCCTGATGGCTCATCACCAGACTGATGGGCCAATAATTGGCTTGATAGGGGCGGAGCTTAGCACTGCTGCACTTACTCCTGAATAGGGCTGTGCCTCTCTTCACACAAAGGACTGCATTATCCCCTGTAGAGTGTCTGGAGCTAGGGAGGACAGGACAGGGACCTTGTGGACTTCAAAGGAATGCCTGGAAGTTTGTTCCACCTTTCAGAACTAGGGCACAACAGTATAAATACTGGACCACAAGACTTGCTCTTTACATCATTGAACCCAAGAGTCTCCAAGGGCTTGCCCACTGTTCTTCTGTTGTCTCAGGGACATCACAGACTGCTTGCAACTCTCTTGGTGCTTCTGGACTCTGTCATATGTGAATCCTACCCTTGCCTAAGGTGCCCCATCCAGTCCTGGGCCTCAGAAGTGGGTTCTGCAGCTACAGAATTCAAAAAGCGATGCATCGTCTTGAGTGTGACAGAAATATTGACAACCTCAAGTAATCTTTTTACAGCTATAGACTTCTAAGCAGTGTCTTCACATTTAATCTTTAAACACTCACACTTCTACTGATTGGATTTTTGTTGTTTTTGTCTTGCTTTGCTCAGAAAATATTAGCTATTTTTCTAAGCTGCTGTTGAAACCTTTTGTGGTGTCTTTCACTGTGATACTGTAAATAAGTATTACACAAGTACTTTACACACTGTCTTCTAAGTTAAGCCTGTCTGCTCTGTGCCAAGCCACCAAAGGGTGAGCAAAGATTAACTTTTTGTGGTCCCTACTTTGACAGGGTACATACCTCTGCCAACTAGAGATCCAACTTCTAACACTCTTCCATCTCAGATGTGATGGATATCCCATCCGCCTTATTTAAAGTGTATTGTCTGTTAATGCTCTTGTAATAATGTGAATGGGAAATCTATCACATTTATGATGCAATACCCAGCCCCCAAACTCTAAATTAGACCATACGTTGCAAGGTGAAATCTTTCACTGGGACAAACCGCTAGGTGTATCCCTCCTCCGCTGTATTGGGGTCAGCCTGAAATCACGCCTACGACCTAGAGACCTCTGAATAGTGACCTGTGATAAGCACCTTACTTTTTCTTGGCTCTTATTTCCTCAACACTTTTAAAACTGATTTCTCCAGTTCCCATTATGTAATTCTAATGATTTTGTGCCATTTTTCTAACTGAAAATGTCTCTATTTTTAGAAACTGACTATGGGATTTTTATTTAGTTATATTTTTTAATTGCTTTAGTACTTCTAAATACTTTACACACTTTTCCTGAAGTTAATCTTGTTTACTCTGTACTATAGCTACCTGAGGTTCAGCCCAGGTTTATTTATTGAACTTCTGTAGTGGACCTGACAAGAAGTTGGGTTTCTTACCTGGGAAGAATTCACATCATCCTCAACTAATAACTCATTTTCTTAAAGTAAACAAATACTATCTAATAAAAACTTGTTGAAAGCCTACCAGAAACATTTTTCATCTACTTTATTGCCAAAATATTTTTGTTGCATTGAAGACGGAAAAATAATGCAAATGAAATAAAACTGTTCACATAATAAAAACTTTGCATGTGTATATATATATCAGATAAAATGTGGTGTGCTTAATGCATGCACATTGTAGGGTATAACTATAACTTCTAGATCTACCCAGTATGATAAGATCTGTACACATACGATAAGCACCACATTTGAAGGCATATATCAATGTATTTTAGCAGTTGTAGTCTTTGTTTACTACATTCTACCCAACTTGACAAACACACTTGATACAAATCACATGATAGGAAATCCAAGAACAGGATACAAGTGTGCGTTAAGCTGTCTGGCAATCCCAAAGATCACATATGTTAGTGCTGGAGAGATATGGGAAATGAATTGCAAAACAAAATTTTTAAAATAATAAAAGAATGTACTTATCTCACTGTTTGCGTCCACACCGTCTCTGCATCGCAGGCATTATGCAGAACTCTATCCAGTTTCTTCTATGATAAAATCAGAAGTATCTACACTTATTTCGAAAGCTAGTCCCTCTTAACTTTCTTTCTCACCTACGTAGATGTCCCAATCTTAACTTAATTTACTACTTAGCTTGGTTTCAGAAGTTTAGTATGCGATACATGGAAACTGCTATGCGTGCAATATGTAAAGGATCCCCTGATGACCCCTATTCTCCACATATAATTTCTGCCAACATCCGTGTGTTCAGTGTCTCTTTGACAGATCTGGTTAGCATGTCTCTTTCTGATGCAGAAGCATTCTAAAATTCTCCTTTTACTGAAATAATACCCCTCCATTCTTCTTAACTACCGGCCAATATCACTCCTCCCCCTCTGGTTAAAGTCCTCAAAAAACCTATTATTGTCCAGTTCAGTTGACATTCTATCTAGAGTGTAAAATATTTTCTACTCTTTCAGTCTGGTTTCCGGGCGTATCACGTGAGGTGTGAATGAAGAGAAACCGGCGGCCCTCATTCTCTTAGGTATCTCCACCACATTCGATATTGTGCCAAGACCCATGCTTTCCTAATGAAGCCATCTAATAGATAACCATTCTAAGGCCCGGAAGTGGTTGTAGGCCTTTTTAATTGATAGAAATCAATACATCTATCTTCCCTCCTCCAAATCAGACCTGGTTTCTATAAATTAGGGAGTACCCAAACAGTCTGCCAGTAGCCCATACCTCTTGAATGGTTCACATGACACCACTGGCCGCTATTATTAGATCATGAGGCTTCTAGATTGTATGTTTACTGTGATAACACTCAACTTATAATTTCCATTAGTGGAGAACACCGAAGAGATGTGACTAGGGTTTCTGGACTGCATGCATAAGACTGCTGTCTAAATGAAGGACAACTGTCTGAAACTTAACGGAGATAAGACAGAGGTCATTCTCTTTGCTAAGGCAAACTCCATATCATTGACAAATCCCTTTCCATCAAAAACAATTACTGCAGTTTGTGGTACCTGCCATGTTCCTGCAGATGTTGTGTGGAATCTTTCAACGGCTTCCTTTGGATTGTCACAAAAACTGTCATCCTTCCACTACTAACTGGTCATTTGGATTATAACAATGCTCTTTTGTTAAGCATTGCTGAATCCTTATTGAAATGACTTCAAATCATTCAAAACGCAGTGGCCTGTGTGGTGCCTAGATAGCCCATGTGCTCGCCTTTATTCCCGACCCTCAAGTATCTATACTGGTTAGGCAAGCATAAGCCATCAATAGCAACACTCCTATCCCATTCCCACAGAGCTATCAATGATGCATGTCCTTACTACCTTTGTAACAGAATATCTTTTGATAGGTCGGTTAGAATCCACCTATCTGCCACTTTGGCTCTGGCTGATATGCTGCATGTCTGTCTTCCCACGTCAGTGGCTGTTCCTTTTCATATTTTACGGCCCACCTACGGAACATCCTTCTTCTTGATATACATTTCACAATTAACTTCCTGAAGTTTAGAAACTGCTCAAAATGGGGCTTTTTATTCTCTCCCTTTTCTTTCTTTTCTAGGATTTTGATTACCTGAGTCAGTCTCTGCTTTTCAGGCGTCCTTAGTGCCTAGTTGTCTCCCCTGGGGTGAATCAGGTGCTATAGAAGCCCTTCTAACATAAAACACCATATCATACGTTTGATGATAGCGAGGAGGAGAAGGACCGAGTGATAATCAAAAGTGTGCTGTATTTATAGAAGGTGAGAATGAAATGGAAAGGCAGTGTCCTTTTATTTTAAAGAGGGCACAGATTAGATGGGCATAGATTACTAAATGGAAGAAATTTCTCAAATGAACTGCCAACAATTGCATGCGCATTGAATGTTTATTTCTTGAATGCAAACAAAATAATCCACAGAAGGATTAAATATTTAAATGTGAATTGGCCATAAACTCTGAAACTCACCAGCACCAGGTCACCATCTGTTCTTTTCCTACATCGTTCTGCTAGCCCCCCACCCACCTGCCTCAGTTTTCTAGTCTCTAATTTATTTATGAAAGTGAAAAGTCAAGGTATAAAATGCTAGATCCACCTGTTTTGCCCATTCCATTCCTGTTCATAAGAAATGGGTCCTAAGTGCGCTCAAGTTCCATCCCCTATTTTTCAGTAATGTTGTTAACGCGTCCCTTTATGATAATTTATTACACATCAGGACTCGTTTTAGGCCAATGAATCTTTTGACCTAGTTGAGAGACACCTTTGGACGAGATAGCTAATCAAAATATCAATCAATACGTCAATAATGTCATCAATATTTATCATAACAATGCATTTCATAATCATTAGTCAATTCAAAACTCTACCATGACCTTGCAGCCATGAATAACCACACCAGTTTAGTAGAATTTTATAAGTTTTATTCCCTATTGATTACAAATCTAAGAGCAGATGCGTTAATCTCAACACCAAGAAACATTATAGCATGGTCACGATATGGCAACTTTGATAAGATTTAATTAAGGCGAGAATCACAAACATCAGAATATAACACGGCGTGAACATAGATCAATTTAGCAGAGTGTCAATAACGCGTCAGTTCAACAAAGCATAACTTCAATCGTTTGTCTATTTGCGTCAGTTTAGTGAACCGATGTCAGAACCACTGATTAGCATTAGCATGTTGGGCTTCATGCAAAACGATTTAGAACACTAATTTGGAAAACATCTAGCTATGGTCTCTGTCAAAAGTAAGCAGTTGGTACCTAGAAAGGAAAAGCAAACAGACAAATCACAATTGCATTGTCATAATTACCCTCCAAGGTTTAGGTCAGCACACAGGTTCAGTCTTCGTCTTCAGGACATCAGTCAAATCACCATCAGTCTGGACTCAGCTTCGGGGCAAAAGGGCACTTCCCTCATAAGGAAGTAAAGTGTAAAAAATGGACAAATCTAAGGGCGAGGATGGTTTTAAGTAAACCAAACAAATCACCAATCAGAGTGACAAAGTTTCTGGATAAAATCAATAGCATTCCCTAACCCACCTAAATGGCTCCCTGTGTCATGGGTTTTTATCCCTTTTTCGTTGTACATTCCCCCAAAATTCTATTGGACATTTGTTATACCCCACTATCTTTAACCTATCAGGAAACACATTGGGTCACCTAATTTTCACCCCATATTATTTTACAAGTCTTTGATTGGTTCTCCCATTCGATGTCTTCAGAGGTGGCACGTACGGTATGATTTCATCTTTCTGTAATTCTTTGCACATATTTTGGTCAGAAACTTCATTGTCTTCACCGGTTTGAATGACCTTGTGCATTACATTAATCTACACTGTTTCATTTTGTTTTAATATCATCCTACAAGCAATGGAAACATTCATGGGAACGGATCTAGCATGGTTACATTCGTCTTCTAGTTTGAAGAAAAAATCTAAATTCATGTCCTTTTGAGAGTCAGCACAGTACAAGGTAGGAAAAATACATTTAATATGAGAGCCAAGCAGCTACACTTCGGCTCATGCTAACTTAAGGCCTATAAGGATTTCAGCAAAAATTTAATGATATAATTATTAATAATTAGTATAAACTTATTCAACATAATGATTCGTAAACATTTTAGTCATCATTGTTAGTCCACGTATACATTGGCGGCCACTCCCCGTGGTTACATTTCAGGTGCACGTTTAAGCAAAATTACTATTGCATTTTCTATGCGGCATTATCACACATTAATTCATAAACATTTCAAGTTAGTATAGATTATATAAGCTACGCTCTCTCAGTCCCTCCTCTGATGACACTCGTCATCACACAAACCTTTCCCTGTAACCTTTCACTTAATTTTTCACCTTGCGCATAATGCGCATTTCAACATCTTGTCCCTTATGTGAACTTTCCCAAATTTCATTAAGCATTTTCTCCCTTCCACTTTCTTCATTCTTTTTATTCCTCTTTGTCCAATTTCTTTTAATTTTATCATTAATTTTGGATGCTCCCCATAAACCTAATAAACAGGCCAGGACAATTAGTAGACCCCCTAATATTTTTGCAAGTACCCCATTCCAAATATTGGTAAACCAGCTCCCTACTCTGGCAATTCCTTTTCCCACTTTCTCCCACACTCCAGGTTCCTTCAAATCCTTAAAATCTGCACTATCTTTAGTTAGGTTAGTAAGCATACCTCTAATCTTTTTACTATTGTCAGGTATATATGAGCAACAATGACACTCGTTGAGCATCTTGCAGACTCCGCCGCTCTTTGCTAAAAGAATGTCTAAAGCAAGCCGATTTTGAAGAGTCATAGCTCTTTCCGCAGCAAGTTCCGTATCCATCAGGAGTATAGCCCCTGTAAACTTTGTCAGCATGTTATCCACAATAGTAGACAACTTTTGAATCTTTATGGAGTTTAAGATAACCCCTTCTGAAGGAATTATGGCTCCTAATATGTCACCAACTACAGCAGCCGCTGTCTCTCGTTTTTATCTAACATGTTGTAATTCAGAAGTTTTAGGTATTTGCTTTAAGTCATCAATCTGGTAAATCTTTGGGAAAACTATTCCCAAATAACATGTCCCATACCATCCCTTAGGGAGACGGTAATAAGCATTAAGTCCACATATATAATAGATCCCAGGGATCGCTGGATCCTGTCCATTTAACATGAATGTCCACTTACTCTGAAACAAAAACACATGCCTGCATTCACTCGTTCCCACAAATAAGGTGTCATGTTCAGATTTTGGCCTATATATACAAAGCCTTCCTACATGTAATGCATCTATAGCTAGTTTGCCTTGCGCCTTTATTGCAGAGTAAGCATAATCATTTGCATATGTGCGTTTCTCTAGCCCCTTTTCAAGTCGCTCTTTTAATGCTTTGCGTCTATCATCAGTGTGATCTAAGAAGCTTTTCTCTACAGGTGTCAATAAGCAAGTCAGATTGTTGCGGTGTGATTAAGCTGTCCCAAATGTAAGTGTCGGTTCAAAGAAACCTCTAACTAATTTTGTACTACGCTCCTTAGCTAACTTGTTCAGAAACTCAATCATAGGCACAAAAGAAAATACCACATCCAGATTTGAACAGAAGTATTGCACATGCTCTTGATTATAACATCTGGTTAGTAGCAAACTACAACTTATCCCATAGGATAGTGGAAGGCTATGGTAAGTGACCCCTTCTTGTACTGATGAAGGAATCTTTGTGCACACATAACAGTTTTTCGCATCCATGGTCTCAACATACTCATTCAGCAAGCGATAGAAGACGTTAGAGGAGAGTTCCCCTTTTGAGTTAGTTCCCTCATGCAAGTGTTTTGTATCTTGCTCAAACTTTTCCCACGGTGTTAGTGTTGTAGTCTCAGGTTTTGAAGCATTGTTAGTCGCTTTCTTATCCAACCACGGCATTCCCACAATCACTCCTACAATTATTATCGCACACACAGTACCTAATATAAGACTTAACCAACCACACACCTTACCCTTTTTGTTACTACCTCTTTTATAAGCCATGTCTGTAAAGAATCAGATAGCAGAATAACTTCAAACAAACAATCAACTTGAGGACGATATAAAACAATTTTTTTTTTCTTGATGCAAAGTCTCTTTCTCTCTGCGTATATTTACAGCGTTTCACTCACTCTAGGACCCTTTTGTCAAATCAGGTTAGCAGCTTGTCATAATCGGGTTTTCAAAGTCAATTCAGGTTATCAGTGTCACATCCGGTAATTTATAAGTCTCTTTTTCAGCTTTTCAGCTTTCAACCTCAATATTTTAGTTTCAACACAGTCTCTTTCCCTGATTGTTTTCAGGTATCGTAGTATTGGCCTGGTACTTCTCTATCAAAACAGAATGCTAGGAATTCTTGTTGCCATTCAGATGTCGTTGCATATGCCCATTCAGGACCTGCGTACCTTCTATTCGCAGTTCTCTTTCTTTTCAACCTGCGTTCACTTTGTAATTCTCCTTCACTCAGATCTTCTGTTCTTGTGGTATCGGTTTCTTCCGTTATTGTTTCGCCTGGTACGACCTTTTCTTTCGCAGCTTCCTTCTCTGGCCAGTTATCTCCCTTATGCGTCTTTTTCCTGCTAGTACTTTCAGGACGCTTAACAGCACCCTCCTCTTGTGCCATGGTGTTTTCTCTTGATGGACCTGCAACTGGCTCAGGGGATGTCGGTGTGCTTTGATCTCTCCCTACTATTTCCCCTTCTTCTTCTTCTGGATCTGTAACGGGTCAAGCTCTAACCCGTATCCGTCTGCTTCTGGGAGAACCTCTCCTTGATTTAGCTCTCCTGCTGCCTCTACTGAGATAGGCACACTGTCACCTCTCTTGAACTAGTTTACTGTTTGAGGGACTAGGCTGTTCTCAGCTGGCTCTTCTACAGTCTCAGTTCCCTCTTGGCTATTTTCAGGCCCTGAGACTTCCCTCTCTGGAACTGATGAGTCGGAAACTTCAAGTTCCTCATCAGTTGGACACGTTACCTTCTTTGTGTGACTGGCATGTATCCAGTTTGGAATGCCTGCACATTTCACAGCAGTGGTTGTTGTCAGTATTACTTGATATGGCCCCTTCCAGCGCGGTTCCAAACACGACTTTCTTACATGCTGGTTGACAACCACCCAGTCACCGGCTTGCAGGTTGTGACCTGGATCACTGATTGGTGGCAATGTGTTGGCCTCTACCTGGTGGAAAAAAGAGCGAACCACATCAGTCAAGCCTTTGCAGTAGTCCAACACCATATCATCCGTGATATTCACAAGAGCATTTGCAGGTACTGCGGGCAGCCTCATAGCTCTACCCATAAGGATCTCATGGGGTAATAGTCCTGTCTTCTTATCAGGGGTGTTCCTCATCGACATCATCACTAAGGGCAATGCATCTGTCCATTTCATATTGGTAGCTGCGCAAATTTTTGCCATTCTCGACTTCAGGGTACCATTCTTCTGTTCCACTAATCCTGATGCTTCAGGGCGTTAGCTACAATGCAGCTTCTGTTCGATGTCTAACGTAGCACACAAGAGCTTAATCACCTCATTGTCGAAGTGTCTGCCCCTATCTGATTCTATAGAGACCGGAAACCCGAACCTTGGTATTAGTTCTCTAAGCAGCAGCTTTGCAACTGTGAGACTGTCATTTCTACGTGTGGGGTAAGCTTCAATCCAGTGGCTGAAAACACACACAATCACCAACACATATTTCAATCCTCCACAAACAGGCATCTCAATGAAATCCATTTGCATCTTGCTAAATGGACCGCCAGCTCTCCCTATGTGGCTCAGAGTTACCACAGTCCCTTTTCCGGCATTCATCTGTTGACAGATGATGCACTTGTGACAAGTAACCTCTGCGGCATGTCTGAATTTTGGATTAAACCAGTCAATCTTGAATGACCTGATCATTGCATCTCTCCCAAGATGTGCCAGTCCATGATAAAGTCCTGCAAATTGTGACAGAAGACTGTTTGGCAAAACCAGTTTCCCCTCCTCTAAGACCCATAAATCATCAGCTCTTTGTACACATTGCATTCTCTGCCAGGAGCGTTTCTCCTCTTTGCTAGCACGACCCTGTAGTGTTTTTAGCTCATCTAGTGTATCAACCACCCTTAATGCAAAGTTCAAGCATGTGTCATTTTCAGTTTGTGGTAACAATTCCCACTGATCCTTGAATGATATACAGTTCATTGCGTAAAACCTTGCAACTTGATCTGCATAGCCGTTTCCCATGGACACAAAGTCTTGTGACTTAACATGAGCATTGCATTTCACCACAGCAATTTCAAGAGGTAACTGAATCGCATGTAACAAATCCTTAATTTGTTCACTATTTTTCACTGGAGAACCAGAAGAGGTCATGAAACCTCTCTGTGACCACAATTGGCCAGAATCATGTACAATTCCAAATACATATCTGCTGTCAGTATAGATTTTGACTCTCAGATTTTCAGCTGCATGGCATGCCTTAGTAAGGGCAATTAATTTTGCCACTTGTGCGGAATACACTCTCTCGAGCCAGGAACCTTCAATGATACCAGCTATGGTACACACAGCATAACCATCTCTCAGCATTTCGACTGAGTCTCTCAAACAGGACCCGTCAACAAACATAATGCTGTCATTTTCTTTTAACTGCATATCTTGAATGTCAGGTCGGGGATTGGTACATAGTTCGGTTACCTCGAGACAATCATGCTCCACTTCCTCTTCATTATTAATCTCAGTACTTTCAACAGGAAGTAGAGTTGCCGGGTTTAATACAGTACATCGCTTCAGTGAGACATTAGGCGACCCCAAGATAATTGTCTCATATCGGGTAAGTCGGGCATTTGTCATGTGCTGGGTTTTGGTTCGAGTCAACAGAATTTCAACTGAATGTGGAACCATTACTGTCAAGGGATGTCCCATCACTATGCCTTCACACTGCGTGAGGCTTTGACCAACTGCTGCAACTGCGCGCAAACAACCCGGTAAGGCTGCTGCGACGGGGTCCAAGTTAGCTGAAAAATATGCTACAGGGTGGTTTGCACCTCCATGGACCTGTGTCAAAACAGACAAAGAACAAGCATCACGTTCATGACAAAACAGTAGAAAAGGTTTCGTGTAATCAGGCATTCCCAAAGCTGGTGCCCTGCACATGCACTCTCTCAATTCCATGAATGACTCAAGCTCTTCCTTGGATAGGGTTATGGTATATGGTTCATCCTTAATCTCTTTGCATGTCAGCCTTCTCAATGGTTTAGAGATAATTGAGAAGTTGGGTATCTACTGGCGACAGTAGCCCACCATTCCCAAAAACATCCTGCCATCCCTCTTTGTTGTCGGGGGGTTCAACTGCAAAATAGCTGTCACCCTTTTCTTTGATAATCTCCTGGACCCTCTCTCAATCAAGTGTCCTAAGTATTTCACCTCTTTCTGACAGTACTGCAGCTTCTTTGGTGACACTTTATGTCCGTTCTTTCCCAAATGATTCAGAAAGGCAATTGTGTCATACTTACAGTCATCTTTTGTCCTGGACGCAATCAGCAAGTCGTCAATGTACTGTACTACAGTCGAATTGAAAGGTAGTACTAAGGATTCTAAGTCCTTTTTCAATATCTGATTGAAGATGGACGGTGACTCAGAAAACCCTTGAGGATTTCTGCATCAACTGTACACCTTGTCCAGGAATTTGAAACTGAATAAAAACTGTCTGTCCTCATGAAGAGGCACCGAAAAGAAAGCTTGTGACAAGTCTACAACAGTGAACCATTCAGCATCACACGGAACCTGAAACATGATCACTGCTGGGTTTGGCACTATGGGGCAACATTTTACCACAATCTCGTTTATTTTCCTTAACTCCTGCACAATTCGAACCTTCCCACAAGGCTTTTTCAGACCCATTATCGGTGAATTACATGGGCTGCTCAATACTTCCTTCAGAACTCCCTGTTTTACAAAGTCTGCAATTATTTGCGACACCTGAATAAGGACATCTTGTGCCATGTGGTACTGCGGCACCTGAGGAAACACTGCATTTGGCTTTACTTGTACTTTAACTGGTTCTACTCCTTTTATCAGTCCCACTTCTTTTCCTGTCAAATCCCACACTTTCTCTGTCACTGTTCCCTGTAATTCAGCAGGTAAGTCAGTTACTGTAAGCATCAGGTATAAGGTTATCAAAAGGTAATCTTCATTCGCAGTTTCTGCTTCTAAGTCTGAGAACTGACCATCATCCCCTTCATCATCACTGTTTGTCTGCACCTCAATTCCATCATTGGAACAGGTAATTGAGCATTTCGTCTTGCATAGTAAGTCTCTTCCCAGTAGGGACACAGGACTTGAATCGCAGACTACAAGCTTATGCAGTCCCTGGAAGTTGCCAATCTCAACTTGCACTGGATCTGTAATCGGATTTGTCAAGTACTGGTTTGCTACTCCTACCACTCTTATGGTACGTCCTGAAAGTGGCAGTTTTGGTACTTCTGCACTTCTGACTGTAGAGCGTGTAGCTCCGGTATCAACCAAGAATGAGACCTTGTGACCCATCACTTTCCCTTCTACCTAGGGTCCACTTTGATCTACTTCTAAGGATGCTGCAAGCCTGCACTCTTCACTGTCTGAACTGTCATCCGACCATTCCTCATTCATTCCATCTTCACCACGCAATGGGAATTGCTGTACTGTATTATTTTGGCTCATCACTTGACCTGTGACCTGCTAAGGAAGCATCACCTGTTGCTGTCCCATTGGAGCCAATGGTAGTTGCATTTGCTGTCTGGGTACCATGGGAACCTGCTGTTGTACTTGCTGCATTGGCGCTGATTGAACACGCGTCATTTGCATTTGCTGCATGGGCTGTAGCCCTTGCATCTGAACCATGTTATTTTGGAAGTTCGGATTTTGACTTCTCAATTTTGGACCTCTCACATTTTGTAATGTACCGACTTTAGTGCTTTGTTGAACGACACCATCCTGCACCACATTTGGGCGTTCCCGCTTCCAATGCCCCACACCCCCGCTCGCGTGACATGGAGACATCTTTTTCATTCCTTGCGCATCATTTTGAATCTCCACAGTGTTCAAGTCTGGACCGCGATTCTCAAAACCTCGACCTCTTGGTTGTGCCTGAAACACACCATTCCCTTACGGTTGCTGCTGTATCATCTATTGGATTCCATTTCCCTGCATACCTGCCTGCGCTGCCCTTATCTGCATCACCATTACTTTCTCCTTCAACTTTCTCTGCTTTAGCTCAATCTCGTCACTACAGTATTTCGCATACTGCAACACCTCATCAATCGGCTTTGCTTGCCAACAGATCAAATGATTCTTAATCATCTGGCTAACCTCTGGCCTCAGCCATTCAACAAATCTGAACACAAGATGGTTCATGTCTTTCAGCTCAATAGTTTCAGTACCACTGTAATGTTTGAATGCCTTCAACAACCTCTCATAATCAGCATGTATCGATTCCTTAACCTCCTGTGAGGTCCGGTCGATTTTCTGCCAATCAGTCACTTTTGTCGAAACTTTCTGCTTCAAAAACTCAATTACCTTGTGATAATACTTCATCACCTCCTCAGAGGGTGCTCCGGTCACCTTATCCCTTGCCGGCTCCTGCATCGGCCAGTCTACCCCTCTCTTGCACTCAAGCCATAAGTCAGGCGGAACAATGATCTCAAACAAGGTATTCAAGTCTTCCCAGAGACACTTTGCAAGCTTCACAAACCTATCTGTTTGCTGATACCACTCTATCGGCTTCTCCCTCAACCTGGGATAATCATTTGTAAAAGATAGGATGTCTCCCCTGGACCACGGTACATGAATTAGAACCCTCAGCTGTTTCTCTTATGGGTAACATCTTTACTGATTCTGTGTCTGGTGAAGCTTTAGCTTTACTTGATCCCGGACTATCACTTTTCTCCTTATCTCTTTTCTTTGCCCTTCTGCCTTCCCACTTTTCTAAGGCTCCCCAGATCTGAGCACTTTGCAGTATTTCCTTTAAATGCGCTTTCATCCCGGCAGACCTCATATGCTCGAAGTCTTTTGTGTCAAAGTCTAACCTGTAGCTTCTTTTCAAATGTTTAGTATTCTCAATATCAATATTGTATTTGTCTGCCAGGTTCGCTAACCTCTGATGTACCTTACCTACTTCTTTAGTGATCTTAGGGCACAAATATCTCAATTCTGCTTCTGTATATGACTCTAATCTGTTTACCCCCATTGTTCCTTCCACTAATTCAGCAGCTTCCACGACTAGTCTCACAAAGTTCAGGTAATCATCTCTCTCTGCGGTTATTGTAGCAGGTTGTGAAGGTTTGTTATTTCCCAGCCACTCTTTTAGTTGCTGCACAGAAAAACCTTGCAACAAGATATTTCCTGCCTGCATTATTGGAGTCTGTGATGTTTCCACACTCATTGTCTGTGGGGCTAACACACTTGATCCTGCTTGTCATATCACCTCAATAGGAGCCCCAATCGGACTAAGGCTTAACAGGGACCTGAGGTGTTCGGCTGTTTGTGATCTTGCCGATATTGATCGAGGGGTTCCTGTGAATCCCCCTCTCATCATCTCCTGGGTCCCTATTCCTTGATCACTTGTCTCAGGTTTATTCTGCGCATATAGTGGTACAGGTGGACCAACAGTAATTGGCAATGATATGGCAGCTGGTGTCTGACCTGGTCCCAAGCCCCGTGGAGCAGCTACTCCAAAGGTCTGATTCTCTGAAACCGGGGCAGGTATTAATGGGGGACCTGCTGCTAGATTATACCCTGGTATCAGTTGTGGCTGCGGCAGCAATTGTGGAGTTGGCTCAATTTGTACTAACCTCCATTTTGTATATATCGGGTTTGGCGGCACTATCAGATTAGTAGTAGTCTCTAGTACTGGGACGTCTGGATAGATTCTCTGTATCTGCGGTGGAGGTTGCAACTGTATCTGCATGTGTGGCGCAGTGGGTACACTGACACCATTCTGTATCGAACCCGTATCACCAGTCTGTGCTGTATCAGTAACTCCCTTTTCCTGCGTCTGGTTCCCAGGACCTGCACTAGTTCTCATGACATTGTTGCTTACCGCATAAGGTGGAGAGCGGTCATGCAATAACTGAATTAGGACATCTTCGTTATCTGAATCATCCTCTTCTTCCCAAGATCTCTTAGTTTCTTTAGGCTTACTAGAGTCTTTGTCTGTTTTACATGTGGCTTTCTTCCCCTGCGCCTCATCTCCCTGTGTTATTGCTGGGAACAATTTTAGTCCGTCAACTATTCCCTGTCTCCACATTTTGCTCTCATTATCCCACCTAGCTTCCGCTAGAGTCTTTTCTGCCCTTTTTATTCTTCTTTGGAACTTCTCTTGTCTCTGTTTCAGAGCCATTAAATCCCATATTGCTAAAGCCTCATACTGAGCTGGCCGCGGAGGTGGCTTCTGTACACTTAACATCCACCTTAAATTCTCTAGAACTCTCGTATTGAACGTCCCATGCTCCGGGAATGCCAAACATCCCTCTTTTTCTGTCAATTTGTGCCACTGTTTCATCCATAAACAAGGCGTGACACCTTTTTCCTCCATAACTATATAAGCTGGAGTACCCTCAGGCGGTGTAGGCTCCCCTTCACTCCCCATAATGTATGTGTCTCCTTTTAGAGCTCTCTTAAAAGCTTTGACAAAATTCATCTTTGCGTCTTTTCTTTTCTTTGTATTTAATCAAGAAGTGACTTTAATTCCCAGGACACTATTCAGCCACCTTTCTCAATCTATTGCCTCTCACGGACGGCAGCCAATCTGTGCGCGACCCCTCTCGACACCTGACCTATCTCAGCGCGGCACCACTGACGTCACACTTACACACTGCAGCTGACAAAGTCTTGCCATTCGTCCGCCCCTCACTAGATTCACACCAAACTAATGCAAAAATTACTGCAAGCACCTTAACAACAACAACAACACAAATTTGCCAGTTTACTACAGGGAGGGTAACATATTCGCTTCAGAACTTTACAGAGATTTCACTTGAAGCTTCGGCCGCTACTCTCTCCTTCTCAGTTCCCGCACCCGCAAGCAGAATTCGACCCACAAATCCAACTCTCGACTTGTCAATGGTTTGCTCTAGTGCACTTTAGAACTTGCCAAATCTCCATCGAAGGTTTCACACATACAATTTGACTCAAACTCGACTTGTCAACCACGCCCGATTGACCTAATTAAACCACACAAATTACAACATAAACCCAAGTGTCTCCTACACTTGTCAATATACTCCGGAGTCTTAGACCACGACGGGTCCGTACATGAACAGCCAACCACTTGGATAATTTTGAGCACAAAGCGCCACACTCATATGAAGTACGCTGACTTCCCAACTCTCATACTGCTGAGTACGCCCACTCCTACTAAAACAATATTACCTGACCTAAATATACACAAACTTCACCAATCACCTGCAAATTGCATAAGCTGAGCAAGCGCAAAACCTACACCACACATGCTATAACGCTGAGAACATTCCCAACTCACTTAGGAAGGCTCCAAGATCCTAGGAAAGTCATGGTGAATTTAGAAACACATCATACCTCCAATTTGCATTATCTCAGAAAAACAGTCTAAACAACAATTCTCCGTCCTAGGGCCCCAAAGGGCCAAATGGTCGCTCTGCTACCAGAACTGTTAACGCGTCCCTTTATGATAATTTATTACACATCAGGACTCATTTTAGGCCAATTAATCTTTTGATCCAGTTGAGAGACACCTAAGGACGAGATAGCTAATCAACATATCAATCAATACGTCAATAATGTCAGCAATATTTATCATAATAATGCATTTCATAATCATTAGTCAATTCAAAACTCTACCATGACCTAGCAGCCATGAATAACCACACCAGTGGAGAAGTGTGGCTCAATGGTTAGAGCGGCAGACCCTGAAGCAGAGATCTGGCTCAAGACCAGGGTTCAAGTCCCGCTTCGGCAGGTCTTGGGCTCAATTCCCCTTGACCAGATAATTCTCGCCTCTGTGCCTAATCTAATTCATGGGTCCCACTCTGCAACTCTGGGCAATAGCTTGCTTAATCTCCACAACGGCCCCAACAGCGCTTGGATGCCTGGCTTCACCCTGGGGGTGCTCAGGAGTGGGCGCCTCACAGGGAAAAGCCAGGAGGGGTTCCATAGCGGTATGAGTACAGCGCCTTGAGACCCTAACGGGTGAGTAGTGCGCTATACAAGTGCTAATTTACAGTTTAGTAGAATTTTATACGTTTTATTCCCTATTGATTGCAAATCTAAGAGCAGATGCTTTAATCTCAAAACCAAGAAACATAATAGCATGGTCACGATATGGCAACTTTGATAAGATTTCATTAAGGCAAGAATCACAAACATCAGAATATAACACGGAGTGAACATAGATCAATTTAGCCGAGTGTCAATAACGTGTCAGTTCAACAAAGCATAACTTCAGTCGTTTGTCTATTTGCGTCAGTTTAGTGAACACCTGTCCTAACCACTGATTAGCATTAGCATGTTGGGCTTCATGCAAAACGATTTAGAACACTAATTTGGAAAACATCTAGCTATGGTCTCTGTCAAGCAGTTGGTACCTAGAAAGGAAAAGCAAACAGACAAATCACAATTGCATTGTCATAATTACCCTCCAAGGTTTAGGTCAGCACACAGGTTCAGTCTTCGTCTTCAGGACATCAGTCAAATCGCCATCAGTCTGGACTCAGCTTCTGGACAAAAGGGCACTTCCCTCATAAGGAGGTAAAGTGTAAGAAATGGACAAATCTAAGGGCGAGGATGGTTTTAAGTAAACCAAACAAATCACCAATCAGAGTGACAAAGTTTCTGTATAAAATCAATAGCATTCCCTAACCCACCTAAATGGCTCCCTGTGTCATGGGTTTTTATCCCTTTTTCGTTGTACATTCCCCCATAATTCTATTGGACACTTGTTATACCCCACTATCTTTAACCTATCAGGAAACACATTAGGTCAACCTAATTTTCACCCCATATTATTTTACAAGTCTTTGATTGGTTCTCCCATTCGATGTCTTCAGAGGTGGCACGTCCGGTATGATTTAATCTTTCTGTAATTCTTTGCACATCTTTTGGTCAGTAACTTCATTGTCTTCACCGGTTTGAATGACCTTGTACATTACATTAATCTACACTGTTTCATTTTGTTTTGATATCATCCTACAAGCAATGGAAAAATTCATGGGAACGGCTCTAGCATGGTTACATTAGTCTTCTAGTTTGAAGAAAAAATCAAAGTTCATGTCCTTTTGTGAGTCAGCACACTGCAAGATAGGAAAAATACATTTAATATGAGAGCCAAGCAGCTAAACTTCGGCTCATGCTAACTTAAGGTCTATAAGGATTTCAGCACAAATTCAATGATATAATTATTAATAATTAGTATAAACTTATTCAACATAATGATTCGTAAACATTTTAGTCATCATTGTTAGTCCACGTATACGTTGGCGGCCACTTCCCGTGGTCACATTTCAGGTGCACGTTTAAGCAAAATTGCTATTGCAGTTTCTATGCGGCATTATCACACATTAATTCATAAACATTTCAAGTTAATATAGATTATATAAGCTACGCTCTCTCAATGTTATTCCTATGAAATGTAATAAAGTATTTTTAAACAAATAGCGTCATTTAAAAATTGCTAGCCCCCGCTGGAATGCGCATTCCCTACCTACTTATGTCATATAAAGTTCTAGGAGTGTTTATGTTTTTTAAAGAGAGAAGCCATTGAGTTATGTCTGTGATACTTGCTTTGGTATTAAGGAAATGAAGGGGCTATGAGATAACTGTTTTATCTCATTTCAACAATAAACAGTTTTAGAAACACTCACTGTCAATACACAATTATAGTTTTTCACATATTAGTGATTTTCTTTATATAAAAATTGAGGATGGTCTGAGACATGCATTTTTGATTTGGTCTCCCTTCTTTACTTACAGTGGATGATTTCTGTCCTGGTTAGGTAGCATAAATGTCATTCCAACACACACAAATTACTGCATTGACATGGCATGAGCATATTTGCAACACAAATTTGGAAAATTAGCTGCTTTTTATTGCCTTCCTGAGTAGAAAACACTCATTTTGTAGCTACTTTGAGAAACTAACTACATCACATTTTTCGAGCGCTATGGTGAAATTCTTGAATATGGAAAGCGTGATTCTCAAAGGTTAACTTACACTTTTGAGTAATTTTCTCTTTTGAGTGACTGTGCTACTTTTTTTTTATATTCACAAAATAGGAGTGTAAATTTACTATAAAAACATACTTTTCATGTCACCATCAAATTGAAGGGGGCTACACTTTTGAGTAATTTACACTTTTGAGTACGTTTTCTGCCTTTAGGCTATTCACGAATTCCATATGTAAGTATTACTTCTGGATGAATGTACACCCTGATTTTGTGAATAGCCAAAAAGTAGTACACTTTTCCAAAAATGAAAATGATTCAAAGTGTATGTTACCTTTGTTAATCAGGTTCACGGCATAAAAAATGCACATGGGTGCATTTACATGGTTGCTTCTTCATGTGGAAAAGTATTTCTCTTTGCAGAAATCCCATCCAACACATTCTAACTAAATTTGGAGATGTTTCCTTCCTAGGTCCACCCTGGGCACACATTTACATGTGCAACTGAAATTAACAAACATGTCCATGGTGGGCCGGCACCTGCACGGTGTATGTGAATACTCACAAAGTTTCATACTGTGGTGTTTATCCACAATTGTCAGAACTTCTGTAGTAGAAAACCCATTTGTGAGACTCACCATTCCTCATTTCGAGCACTAGGAGTCGGATTTTGCAGTTGCAAATGGATATAGTTGTGCAGAATAAATTAGGTTTAGTGAAATGTGAATTTTATTTCAGAGGCAAAATCGTTCCTGTTAGACCTGGCATCTTTTGGCATGTTTCCCCTGTCTTTTTGACTTCTGCCCTGTTTTCATGGTATGCTGGGCTCTGTTTCTGCTAGTTTATTGCTTCTGTGCACTTTACCACTGCTGATCAGTGCTAAAGTGCATGTGCTCCCTATGTAAATTGTATTGGTGATTGGCTTATCAATGATTGGCATATTTGATTTACTGGTAAGTCCCTAGTAAAGTGTACTATGTGTGCCCAGGGCATGTAAATCAAATACTACAAGTGAGCCTACAGCACTGATTGTGCCACCCACAAGTAGCCCTTTAAACATGTCTCAGGCCTGCCACTGCAGTGTCTGTGTGTGCAGTCTTGCACTGCCAATTCAACCTGGCAAGTGTACCCACTTCCCTTTTTGTACATATGGCACTCCAAATGTAGGTCCTAGGTAGCCCCAGGGGCAGGGTACAGTGTATGTTAAAGGTGGGACATGTACTGATGTGCTTTACATGTCCTAACAGTGAAATACCGCAAAATTCGTTTTTCACTGTTGCAAGGCCTATCTTTCTCATCGGTTATCATGGGGGCTGCCTTTAAATATCCTTAAAGTGCAGTTTCCCTTTGGGAGCAGATAGAAATTTGGAGTTTGGGGTCTCTGAGCTCACAATTTAAAAATACATATTTTTTATAAAGTTGGTTTTTAAATTGTCTGTTTGAGAATGCCACATTTAGAAAGTGGACATTTTCTTGCTTAAACCATTCTGTGCCTCTGCCTGCTTGTGTATTCCACGTCTGGTTCAGGCTGACAGTTGGGCTGTTGCGAATTCCCTCTAGACAGTGACACAAGGGGAGTTGCGGTGTAGCGTGCATATCCTGATGGGCCATCTGGGTTGGAGTGGAGGGAGTTGTTGTCACACCTGAAAGGGCTGTGCCTGCCTTCACACAATGCAGTCTCCGACACCCTGGAGTATGTCTGGGGCCAGGCCCGGGCAAGGCAGGATCTTGTAAACAACAGAGACTTTCCTTTGAAATATGTCTACTTCAAAGGCAGAAAGGGGTATAAGTAGTGGACCCAAAACCCCAGACTTTTAGAACACTTCTGGATCAAGAGAAACCTCTGCCAAGGAGAAGAGCTGAAGAGCTGGAGGAGCAGTACTGCCCTTTTGCTGTGTGTGCTTTGCTGGGTTGGCCTGCAGTTGCTGCTTCTGCCTTAAAGTGGGCAAAGAATGGACTTTGCTGTGTATCCCGCTTGTGAGGTTCTCCAAGGGCTTGGAGTAAAGCTTGTCTCCTGTTGGAAGTCCCAGGGATATCAAGGACTTCAGCTTCATATGCCTACAGCACTGGGAGCTGTGTGTTTTCTGCTGCAACAGAAGAAAACCCAACGCGACGCCGTCAACGATGCTGCTGACTGCACCGTGACGTGACGATGCCACACAGAGCCGTGCCCCACATCGCATCGCAACCCTGGTCTCATCGACACAGCCACCTGACACCATCACCAAGCCGCTGCTTGCACTGTGACCTGTGGACCCCGCACTCCGCATCAGCTTGCTCGCACCGCAGCCTTGGCATCCCCAATGACGCCGGTCCACGCTGACACCGGCGCCACTGCCTGCACCGTGGCCTGTGGACCTCACTTGTGAGGTACACAAAGCACCGTCCCGTCCCACACTGCAGCCCCAGTCCACCCACACCAGCGCCATCGACTCCAGTGTCATCAACAGATGCCCCTGTCTGCACAGGGACCCGTGGGCACTGCACCACCATTTTTAGCCTACCGATGACAGCACTTCAGCAATGATGATGCCGCTGCCTGCACCGTGACCCAGAGACAATGCATGTCGAATCACCCCAGCCCTGGTTTCACCGACACCGGAGGATGCTGTCACCAAGCCACTGCCTGCACCGTGACCTGTGGGCACCGCACCCCGACGCCACCCATCCCAGTGCTCCTGACTACGTCATCAGCCCAGAGTTCGATCTGTAACGTGTGTGACTTGAAGAGTCCAACTACCCTAGCACAACCTCCGGAACTGATGCCTGCAACGCCAGTGACACCGCACTGTGGATCTCATCACGAGGATCAGGATGCCCCACAATTCCAAGGTACTGTTTGCAGGCCTTCTCGACACCGTAGCTGGCTTGTGAAGCTGGGGACAGCCTGAACTCTTGGATTTGTTGTTCATGATGCTGTGATAGCTCCAGACTGAGCTATCGACTTCAAGGAACTGTATATTTAAGTTAATTCTTGCACAATTAATTTCTTTATTGCTGTATGTTGAATTTTTCACATTTGTGTCTTATTTCACAGAGATAAATATTTGCTATTTTTAAAAAACTGGTGTGGTGTCCTTTTGTAGTGTTTTCACTGTATTACTGTGTGTTATGTGCAAATGCTTAACACATTGATTCTGAGATAAGCATGACTGCTCGTGCCAAGCTACCAAGGGGGTGAGCAGGGGTTATCTGAGCTGGGTAGCTCCCTTATACTGGCTAGAGTAAGGGTCCGTACTTGGACAGGGTGCAAACTCACTGCCAACTAGAGACACAATTTCTAACAGTTCCTCACATATTAATAGTGAAAATGCATTCTAAATAGCTGATTAATGTTATAATGGTCCTTAAATCTATGTTGTGCAGCTCTGTTTGGTTTCAGCATTCTCCTAAATGCCTTTAAGTACCTACCCATTCACTTTAAACTAGCACTCAGAAACTTAAAAATGTGTTAAATTAATTCCAGGCTTGAATGCTCATCTCACTAGTATGCCTCTGTGCATCCAATAAATCTAGTGGATAATTTAACCAATCATAAAACACTATGAAGGGGGGAGCTGTGTAAATTTTAAAATGTATGGGACATATTAGGAAATTTTAGTCAGGTGACACTTCTCTTTTTCTTCACTAAATTGTGAAGATACCCTGTTTTGTCCCCGTTGCGCTGCCAATAGGAATGGTTCATAATCTGGCTTTGTTGATTCAAGATGGTGTAATTTGCAATGTTATTACTTTTCAAAAGTTGTGCTGCAGTCGGTTTGTGACCCCAGTCACCCCAGAAATGAATTCTGTTTCTTATTACATTTACTCACTTCATAATTTCAGGTCTATTTTAATTTCAGTTTGTGCTTGCAAACGTCAGAAATGTTCTTACACAATGTTTCATGGTCATCACAAGTCATAGTTTAGCAAACTTATATACAATTATATGCCAAACTGGCAACATTACAAGTGTTGGCACATGTAAAGCCTGTCATTTCGCCTCCTCGCATGTTAAAAGTATGAAAATTAACTACCTGCTAGGGGTTTCCCTCACATAATCAAATAAATATTTTATGGGACCCAGCAATCTGTTAGACATACTTAACAGTAATGCATTCCAAATTATTCTCAAGTAACATAGAGTACTGTGGTTTATGTTACCTTTGCACACTAGTACTCACGCACTTGCAGAGTTATGTAACTCCTGTCCTTTTTGAGTTCAGTCAGGCCTTAGAAAGCAAAACAAATAAATGGTAAGCACAGGGGCTCAAAGATTTTCTGCAGAATCCCTAACTTACCGAATATCAGGATTGGTTAGGGACTCATTTAGAGTGTGCAGGACAGAGGTAAGTCTGTTGGTAAAGTAGATTACCTTACTCCCACCATACCAAGGGCCCTATGCTTGTCAAATTTAGAGTTGTTCACTTGGTTGATTATGCATTAAATAGATTGTTAGAAACAATCAAAATATTGAACTGGAACAGCAGTGACCATTTATAGATAAAGGTAACAATGGTAAATAGGAATGGAGGACCGAAGTCAGAAATCCCAGTTAAGTAGAGGGGTTTAGTGGTTCATAAAGAATGATGAAATAGTTAACTGGCACAAGGTAGTAGTGATAATAAAATATGAGCTATTAAAGAGTTACTATCATGTGTCACTTTAGGAAATCATGTTAAAATTACACTTTGAGTGTACCATCAAAAATATGGGGCCAAATTACATACAGTGTCCTGGGGGTGCAACAGGTGTTTGCGCTGACTTTTTGCGCCCCCGGGGCACTTTGGTATTACAGAAGGGTTCGCATATGCTTGTGCTGGCCCTTCTGCAATACCGATAGCGCTGGTGCACATATAGCCCCCGCGCTATCATCAGAGGGTGTTCCCTCATTTGCAGGGGGGCATGGCCTATTCAAATGAGGGAGTCCCTTTGCCTCTGCACCTGCGTGGTGTTATATACGCAAGAGCAGATGCAAAGAAGCTGTCACGAAGCGTGCTGACAGTGCACCACCGAAAAAGTGGGCCCCCTGATGGCAGCTGTCTCGGGGGGGGGGTTCTATGGATCCCCCATACATCCTTTTGCAGACAGGTGCAGTCACTCACTGCACCCACCTGCAAGAGGATCGCTAACCCCTTCAAAAGTGCAGGAGGGTTGCCACTTGCACAGTGAAACACAGAACGGCTTTAAAGCAGCCACTCAGTTTTTCACTTGAATGGCCTCAGGGCAGCACAAGTTTGTGGCTGCCCTAAGGGCAGCACATTCAATGTGTTAGGGCACACTTTTTCTGTTTGCACACGGCGCAACTCTTTTAAGGTGCACCATTGTGCAAACAGAGAAAGTGCACCACATGTGTAATAGGGCTCCTGATGTTCTATTGTCATTGGTTTAATGTTGAAGGTAGAAATATGCACCATAAACTTTAACACACTATAAGAAAATCCTGTAACAAAAACTCTCCATTCATGGGATTCTCTTTTAAATGCTTATGGAAAGAGTATAACAATCTCATTAAAAGTAAGAACATTGAACAGACCATACATGGCTGGAAAAGAGTACTTGAGGTCATTAAGACCAAGGTGAATAGCCAATTTTGGAAAATGGTGGAAAAAGAAGCTCTGATCCTCCCATAAAGAAGTGAGGCAATGATTGACAGAATACTGAAGATACCTGTAACCTCTTTAAAGAACCTGTTTATGTTAGTTTATTAGTTGGTTTGGTGGCTGTTCTGGTCTTAAAGCTTACTTATGGAAAAGAAAAGCCTGAATTGCCACCCACTGGCTCCTTAAAGTAGAAACCGCTAAGCCCAGAGGGAACCTAGCATTAACCCCTTGTACGTCACGGACGTAATGGTTACGTCCGTGCCGGTGCCTCTCAGGTGCCACGGACGTAACCATTACATCTGTGTACAGGCCCTCGGGGGAAGCACTAGCGCTCCCCCTGAGTTCCCCCCCCAGGTCAGGGTTGGAAGGGGAATCGCTTCCCCCTTCACCCCCACATCCCCAATGACGTCAGCGCGCGATTGCGCGTTGACATCATGAAAGGGTGCAAAGACGCGCTGGAAGCAATTTGCTTCCAGCGCGTCAAACAGAAAGGTGGTGAGTTTTACCTCTGGGCGGGGGGGATCCCTCTAAAAGAGGCATCGGGGAAAGGAAAGGGTTTTCCTTTCCCTCAATGTATCTTTTAGCATTCCTGCTGCCCAATCGCCATGCGACCGGGCAGCAAGGTATGCCAACTAGACACCAGGGAATAAGTGTGTGTATGCATGTGTGTGTGTTTGCAGTGTGGGAGAGCGACCCCTCGGGCAAGAGTCGCTCTCCTTTGGGGGCCAATGTATTTTTTGCTGTTTCAGCCCCCCTTAGGGGCAGATCGACCTTTTATTTTTAGCCCGGAAACCACTAGAAACCAGGTATGATATTTTTGTGTTTGGGGGCGGCCCCTTGGGCAAGGGTCGCCCCTAAAGGGGGCAATATAATCGATTGACCTATTTTTTTTAGGCCCTTCTTCCCCAGGGGGGGCAGAAACCATGAAGACGCCAGAAATGTGTTATTTTTTTCTTTGTTTTATTTTTTTTGTGTTGGGGTGCCCCCTTGGGCAAGAGTCGCACCCAAGAGGCAAAAAGCACTATTGGGCAGTTCTGCCCCCATTGGGGGCAGATCAGCCTATTTATTTTTAGGCCCACCTGCCCCCAAGGGGGACAAGAATCCACTTAGTGCCAGGGATCATGTGTGTGCTTTGTGTGGGGGGGTGGCCCCTTGGACAAGGGTCACCCCCCAAAGGGGGCAATATATTCTATGGCATTTCTCTCTCCCCCCCCCTTTGGGGCAGATTGGCCTACTTTTTTTTAGGCCCATCTGCTCCCAAGCAGAGAACACTAGACACCAGGGAAAATGTAAAAATGATTGGTGGCGTGGGGTTTGTCAACTGTCGAAGTATTTGCATTTATTATAATAACAGTTTATTTCTCCTTTTTGTTCTAGTTCAAATCTTTTGCTTCCTTTGCTGTGGCTTGTTGCAGTTTTGGCAGTGGTTGTCCTGCAGTTTGCCTAGTTGCATGTTTTAGGTATGGTAATAAATTTACTCCAAAGGAGTATTGTTGCCATGCGTGAATGACATGTTTGTAGGTGGTGTACTGAATGTAGGTTTGTGTGTGGAATTGTCCTTATATTTATGCACATTGATTATTGTGTTGTCTTATGTCTAATTTGCTTTTTTTCTCTTTTTAGTGGGATATCATTGGTGATTGCTGTAGAGTAGTTGCTGGTGAGTCAAGCTTTTTCAGGCAAGTGGGCGGTATAGTTTTTGAGTTTATAACTCTTAGTGCTCAAGCTATACTTTGGGCCTGATTACAACTTTGGCGGAGGGGGTTAATCCGTCCTAAATGTGAAGGATATCCCGCCCACCGTATTATGAGTTCCATAGGATATAATGGACTCGTAATACGGCGGGCAGGATATCTGTCCCATTTGGGACAGATTAACCCCTCCTCCAAAGTTGTAATCAGGCCCTTTGTTTGTTACTTATCTTACACAATGCTGGTTGTTGGTGGTGCATTTGTCCATTTACTTTTTGTAGGAAGGATCATGGCTAGCTGTAGGATGACCGCTCAGCAGGTTGTTAGTGTGCATTTTGAGTCGTCTTATGATCATTATTATGAGACTGACTCTGCATCTGAGGCAGAGGAGGAAGTGCAAGATTCTGGAAGTGAATTTTCTGTCAGAGAGGAATCATCTGATGATGATGCCACTCTCAGTGCTGATGAAAGGCCTGTTTTTAGAGGAGGACACTGATGTGCCAATGGTGCAGCATCCAGCGGCTTAAAGGCTTCCCATTGGAAGACCTGACACATGGGTTGAACCAAAATGAAGCAGTCACAGTTGCTTGCGTTTACCAGTTTCCCAGGGTGACGAGTCAATACGGAAAACTTTTTTCCTGTCAACTTTTTTGAGTTGTTTATGGACAATATATTTTTGGAAGAGATTGTTGAGCAGACTAATTTGTATGCAGAGCAGTATTTGAGGGACAATGCTGCCAGACTTAGGCCACACTCTAGAGCTAGCCAGTTGATTCCCACAAATCTGGAAGAGTTGAAAAAGTTCTTGGGTTTAACTTTTTTGATGGGGCTGATAAGGAAGCCATCACTGTCTTCATATTAGTCTACTAGTCCCTTGATGGCAACTGCTATATTTCCTGCAATCATGAGTTGTAACCGGTATGAGCTTCTTCTTCGGATGTTGCATTTTGTAGATAATGCTTTAGCCTTGCCACAAGATCACCCTGATTCTGACCGTCTTTTTAAGATTAGACCTGTCCTTGATCATTTGGTAGATCATTTTTCAGAGATCTATGTTCCAGGCAAAGAAATATCTGTAGATGAGTCTTTGGCCCTGTTCAAGGGTCGTTTGATTTTTAGGCAATACATTCCTAGCAAGAGGGCACGGTATGGAATTAAATTGTATATGCTGTCTGAAAGTAGTACAGGATATTTTTATAATTTCCTGGTCTACACTGGTAGGGATTCCAGTATTGCCCCCCCTGGAATGATGAGCTGCAAGCTCTGAAATTTGTAGACAGGAGGGATGTGTACATGCTAACTACCATCCATGATGAGAGTACTTCACCTGTGGCTTTTGGGGTCAAGTTGCTGAAGTGCGCAAACCTGTGTGCATTTTAGACTACAATAAGCACATGGGTGGTGTTGATAGAGTAGATCAGAGGTTGGAACCTTACACTGCTGCTTGTAAGTCTTATGTTTGGTATAAGAAATTAGCAGTTCACCTGTTCCACTTGGCAACTTTTAAAGCTTTTGTTTTGTTCAAGGATAGTTCTCCAGAGTCAAGGATGACATTTGTGAAATTTCAGGAGTATATCATAGTGAGCCTTGTTGTGCTGGAACAGGCAAGAGTTCCTAGAGAAGCAGTGGTGGAGGATGCGGCTAGATTGAAAGATCACCACTTTGCTGAGCACATTCCTCCCACGGCCCAAAAAAACTTTCCTGCTAAGAGATGTAGAGTCTGTGCTTGAAGAGGTATCAGGAAGGAGACTAGGATGTACTGCCCTTATTGTCCTTCAAAGCCTGGGCTGTGTGTGGGTGGCTGTTTCAGGAGCTACTGCACACTGTACTCCTTGAACGCCTTCAACAATCTCTCATAGTATTCATGTATTGACTCCTTTACTTACTGCACTTTCCTGTTAATTCTTTGCCAATCAATATTTTTTAAGTGAAACCCTCGTCTTCAGGAACTCTATTACTTGGGAGATGGTGCACCTGTATTCTTATCTCTCTCTGGTTCACTTGCTGGTAAATCTACAGCTCTCTTGCACTCAACCCACAAATCAGCTGGAACCACTATCTCCAGTAAGGTGTTCAAGTCTTCCCACAAACATTTCGCAAGCTTCACGAACCTGTCTGTCTGCTGATACCATTCTACTGGCTTTTCCCTCAGTTTTGGATAATTGTTTGTGAATGACAGAATATCACTCCTACTCCAAGGGACATGAACAAAATTTCTCCCGGGATTTCTCTCAGTGGTAAAATCTTTACTGGATCCTTGTCCTGTTGTACAATTTCAGGCACCTCTAGAGAATCTCGTTTCATTTTGTCTCTTTTCTTCACCCATCTGCCTTCCCACTTTTCTAATGCACCCCAAACCTGACTAAGATCTAACAATGACCTTGATCCATCAAAGGTCTGACCCATGAAAGAGACTACCTGAACTTGCTCATTTGGTCCCCTCCTCAATAAACTTTGAGACATCTCTCCCTGTTCCCTCATGCTTGGTTTCTTCTGCGCAAATAATGGTATTGCCACACCAACAGTAATCGGCAGTGATATTGCATCTGGGGCTGCTCTAGTACATGCACACTGTGGAAGAGTAACTCCCATGCTCTGATTCATAACTGGTGTCAAGTCTGACTGTGTCCCTGTTATAGGCGTAAATCTCGGCATTGCCTGCGGCTGCACTTGGGGGAACAAAATCGGAGATGGCTCAGTCTGAACCAACAGTGGTCTTGGAACCACTTGCTCCGTAGGCACCACTAAGTTCAAAGTTGTCTCTAAGATAGGCACATCAGGATAAATTCTCTGTATGTGTGGTGGAAGCATCTGTGCCTGGACTACTGGAGTAGTCAGCACGTTAGGACTACCTTGGCCCACACCCTGTATCTGGCTAGTATTAGCCTGTATCGGACTTACTGTCCCCGTTGCCTGTGCCTGGGCTGTTGGATCCGCACTAGTACTTGGACCACTTTCATGTACTGCATACGGTGGTGGTCGATCTCTTAATATCTGCGTAACAAGATCCTCACCATCTGATTCTTCCTCCACTATGGAAGACTTTCTTGCTTCCTGACTCCCAGACGCACTTTTATTATTCCTTTTATTCGCTTTCCTTCCTTCCGTCTCATTCTCCTGCATAAATGCTGGAAACAATGTAACATCCTGCAATGTCACTAATCTCCTCTTCTTCTGTTTCCAAACCCATCTCGCTTCTGCTAAAGACTTCTTTACTTTCCTTACTCTCCTCTCGAATTCCATTTGCTGTTGCTGCCTAGCTACCAGCTCCCAGACTGCTAATGCCTCAAACTTCGCTGGTCTCGGATCGGACTTTGATTCATGTAGCGCCATCTGCAATTGCTCTATAATTCTCAAATTAAATGTCCCATTCTCAGGAAACGCTAAACTCCCATTTTTCTCTGTCAACTTGCACCATTGTTTTAACCAAAGACATGGCGCGACACCTCACTCCTCCTTTACAATGTAAGACAGCGTATTTTCTGACGGGGTATGCTCTCCGCTACATGTGCTCTAATGTACGTATCTCCCTTTATGCCACTCATTAATGCATTGAAAAACGTAATCTTTTCTATCTTTTGTTTATTCAAATTCAAATCAGGAATTGACTTTTACTCCCAAGATTCCTTTCACCCGCGTTCCCAACCAATTGCCTCTCACGGACGGCTGCCAATCGGTGTGTGATCCTTCTCACTAACTGACCTATCCCAGCACGGCTCCAATGACGTCACACTCACACGTACTGTGGCTGACAAAGTCTTGCGGCTCGTCCTCCTACACTCCAATCCACTCAAAACTAATGCAAATTATTGCGAGCACTAATCAAAACCAAAAACAAATCTGCTGGTTTACTACAGGAAAGGTAACACCATTGCTTCAGAAACTTTACAGATTTTCACTGATGGCCCTTTCACTCATGCAGCTATTCCTCTTTCTTGGTCTCCCAGTCTCGCAAGCAAAATTCGACCCGCAAATTTTACTCTCAACTGATCAATGGGTTTGTTCTGGTGCACATAAGACTCGCCAAATTTCAGTCAAAATTTCCTCTCGCCCACTTAACTCACACACTGACTTGTTGACCACCCCGATCAACCTAGTAAACCAGACGGATTACAACATATCACCAAGTGTCTCATACACTTTTTCAATATACTCCAGAGTCTTAGACCATGCAGGGTGTGTACATCAACAACCATGTGGAAAATCTTGTAGCACAAAGCGGCACACGCATGTGATGTTCGACGACTTCCCTACTCTCACACTGCGGAGTACGCACACTCCTACTAACACTTCATCTGGAATACGCAAACTCCCTAAATCCTCAAATACGTCACAATTCACCTGCGATTTGCATCAGCTGTGCAAGCGCAACCTATCTCTCTCTCTATCACTAGAACACCGAGAACATACCCAAGACTACAAACAGGATCCAGGATCTGGGAAAGTAATTTCTGGGTGTAAGGGAACATCATTTTCTCTACAAATGCCATTTTGAAACAAAATAAAATTCTTAATAATACTGAACTCGTAACCTGCTCCAGACACTCATGGCAAGCTCCTAAAGAGACTAACCATCAGTCTGCTACCACATCTGTTAACGCGTCTCTCCTATTTAAGTAAACTTGCAAGGGGATGCGTATAGGTCGATGAACCTTTTGACTCGTTTAAGATGTTCTTACCATAGTTCCAGAGCAGAAACAATAATTCAATAAGCAATAATCAATAATCATTAGTCAAATCAATCATCTAGAATCAATGGAGTCAGTAATTGTCACACACCATGACCTTTCATCCATGAGTAACCACACCTTTAGTAAAGTTTAGTAATTTTATTTCCCTTATTTTAACAATGCTAAAGTCATGTAAATTAATCTCAAAATTAGATGGAACACATATGAAAACAATACTGGTTGACCAAAGCGACGAAAGAAACGCAATCTAATCAAGGCTTGAATCACAATACATTCTAAAGCAACTGTGAAGATCAAAAGTAAAGTCAGTTGTGATGAAGTAATCACATACATCTAATTCAGCAAGATAGCTCATCAAACATTTGTCCCTGCAATTTGTCAGTCGTCATGTGAATAGCCTCAACTAACTCAGATTAGCATCAGCATGTGGGGCTTCATGCAAAACTATTTAGAACACAAATTTCGAAAACATCTAACTAAAGAAAAATATTAAGACACTGCCGTTGGTACCTAGAAAGAAAAGGCACAAAGATGCAATTCAGTCACATTGTCATATCTGCCTATCCACGGTATGGATCAGCAAGCAAAATCAGTCTTCGTCCTCAGGTCATCAATCGATCAGCAAAACATCAGGCTCTCAGTCAGAGAGTATGAGCCCAATGACAGAATGTCGAATCTCTTCTCCTCCCAATGTCGCATCATAAATCAGAATAGATCTGGAATCTTTTCCCTCTATCACGTTGCAATGTCCATGTCACCCAAACTATCCCCTAATTCCCAATTGGCCAATTAATCGTACGTTATTTCTCTGTCCAATAATTTTCATATTGCAAATCTATGAGTTCTAATATTTCACACTTCACACGTCATTGATTAGTCTGCCATACGATGATCTCATCATCTGGCTTGTCAGGTATCAAATTTGTTGTATCTTCGTCTCCAGTCAGTGTCTTCATTGTTGGCGCCCTTGGAAATAACCTTTTGCACATATTGCACACATTTTGATACATTACGAGAGACCTCATCTCCTGTCCGTCGGTTCCCATAGAAAGCTTCAGTTAAGCATTTTATTAAAACAATGAGCATTTCACAGTTAGTTCAATCTGCCAGCATTTTATATTAAACGCTAAGAAATACAGCTTCTGCATGAGGCCTGGCAAACTAGGCCAAGACACTTGCTAAGTTAATGAGCAAGAACATAATTCATAACCCCTTAATATGACATATTACTACATTAATCTAATACATTTTCAATATTTTGTAAGTATTAATCATAAATTAGTACATTTCGTGAACACTGATGGCCTTTCTTCGAGGTCACATTTTCAAATGTGCACATTATTTTTCTCTATGTTATTCATTTTCTTCATAATTCACTATTCAAAATATGTAAACACTCATTAATACTTTAAAAATAAGACATCTGCTTCAGCACCATTAAGAGGTAGGACTGCTTATTAGGGAGACTGTGTCACTCTACCCCATCAGGAACTGTCAATCCAATTCCCAGCTAGCTCACAGTGCCTAACCTGAACCCCAACCTTCCCAGGTTAGTAGATGATTTTGGTAACCTCAAACATGACACTTTGACTCCCAAGGAAGTCATAGGAAGATACCTTGCCCTTTCATTGTTTTACTCATGCCTGGTCAGGGTAAACACAAGAACGATACAAATAAAGGTTTTCAAACATTTCTTGAAACAATTGTATTCTTACATACAGAGAATGAGCTGTTCACATTAGGTACATAAAACAAAGCATCATAACCAGCAGTACTAACATGATGAAAAGAATAAACAGTCCAACCATGGTAATCTTAGATCCGTCGCAACCTACACTCTAAGAACATAGCAAGTGTACCCTCTGCATGATCTAGGTAAAAGTCTGCGACCCTCATACTGAGAGAACTAAGCCAGGGAAATGGTCCAAAGTGAAGTTGGCAATCCTCTGCAAGATGGAAGATTAGCGTCAGCAGAGCTGCATGTTCCAGTACAGTCATGGCTGGCGTGCTCCCTTGATTCCTGTTGGACAGTGCACCATTTATATAATCAAATCCACACTGTTAGAGGCACAGCTTTGATGCATATGTCTAGATGTTAGAAGCTGTCTCAGAATGGGCAATGCAAGCACTAGGATAGCTTGTTCTGCCTTGCTAGCCTTGAACAGAGTGTACAGATTACATAGCAAGAAACACTTTCTGAAAACAAGCAACATGTACACCGTCGTCTCAGAATAATATTGTGCAAGCATAAGTCGTGTAAGATGTCACGGCTAAAGGGATGTCAGCCTAAAATGTATAAAATGTCTAATCTAACACTAAGCTAAAATGGAGAACCAAAGTGGGCTTAAAAAATCCTCACAACACTAGCAATGGGTATAGGTATAGCACCAGTTTTTGCTTTCTCAGGACAGAGAAGAACACATGACCAAAATCCGTACAGAAGGCTGCTCCAATAAATTGCATCTATTAAGTTAGCATGCAGAAATAAACTAATCCAGCGTGGGATGCACATGTTAAAACCTGAGGCCGCTATAGCAAACTTATTTAACACAATCTTACCTTTTTTTCTTCAGATAAGTGAGGAAGACAAATAAGGAGATGATATATTTATGTCTGCCAGGAATTATTTTGTAAATTCCTAGCAGGCAGAAATGGAGGTATTTTGAACAAGTATTTGGAATTTCCGTCATATACCTTTAGATTTTGCATAGCAAATTGGATCCGTTTTATAATTACAATTTCAGGCGCAAATGAGTTCCTTAGTCCTACACATTGCAATACCACGTTCTAATCATTTTAGCTGCCCACACTTTTTACTTTCATTTTTTAAATTTCTCCTTTCCCGTTTACTACCAATTGAGGTTACTATTCTTAAGAAGTCTTTTGAACATACTTGCTTCCAATTACATTGTCACTGAGCCTTAACAGATTTTGTACTTTGTGAAGTATTGTTCATTATCCCTGGGGTACCAGAAATTCCGGTGTTGTTGCCAGTAAATTGGGGATGTAAGAAGAGCTATAAATTATTGCAACAGAAAAATGGTAGCAGTCGTACACCATATGTCGCACTTCCCTTAGATAGACGAAGTAGTCTATAGGTTTGATAACAGACTGCTTGACAGGTGAACGCACTAGGCTACCATCTAGTGCCATAGATAGTGGGAGGAAATCCCACATGAGCATGAACATAAAGCACACCCACAGCAGATCTAATAGCCCCGAAATTAGTAAATGACCATCCAGTAAGCCCAGTTTATACTTATATTCGTGTTTCGTCTTTGCCGACTTTTTCAAGGCTGCAAAAGTACAACATAGTACAACATAGGTGAACAAAAACATTTTTAAAAACCTTGCTAGGTATAGCCATACTGCACTGCAAAACTGTGTAACTGGTGCGCAAAGATCAGCAAGCACGAAATATAAAAAATGTGCCCCAGAGTATGAGTGGCAAATAAGAATGAGAGAACCAAGGGACCCAAAACTATATCAACATAAGGAGTATGGTGCATAAAAATATAAAGAAGTCAAAAAGCGGTCACCTGTCATGATCAAGACAGAATAGATAGACAAAGAGGTCAAAAAGGTGACAAATGAGTAATTACCTATATGCAAAATGCCGATAGGCACCAAGCATAATCAGGGTATAACATGAAGTTGTCTAAACAGTATCAGGAGAAACAGTCCACAGGAAAAACAGTGGTGAGGTAGAGGCTCGCACATATGTATCAAATCTAAGGGGGAACAGCCAGGGAGAAAATAATAGCAGCAGTGTGAGCCACGCAAAGGAATATGCAAAATGCTGTGCTCAATCTGAACTACGGCTACACAAAAAAGGGTCAAACAGCGTACCTGGCAGAAAACAGGTAATGCTTCAATCGCAAATTCAAAGTGAAGAAGTTTACGGGGGAAGCCGAGAGAGTCCCCCAAATTCTGTTCAAAATAGTACAAGTACGTCAGTGCTGTCTTGTGGCCAGTATAATGAGTAACAACTACAGAGGGCCCTGTGGATTGTCTTACCTGCTGCAGCATGTGGGGTAAATCAGTGCATAAAGCGCCAGGTGCCACCTAACACGCCAAGTAAGACGGCTTAAAAACGATTGCCATAACAAAGTGGGTTCCTCTAATTAGAAAAGGTACCCAAGAGAGCCAAAAATGACGAGCGCCATTTTAGAGTGCTAGTTGAACATAACTAAATATCACTGAATTGAAGTTAGGTGAAGCCATAAAGCCCTGACCCTTCACCACTATGTGGAGTACCCAAAGTGTTTCTAAAAATCGCCAGTGGAGCACTAAGGCCCATATTTATACTTTTTGACGCTAAACTGCGCTAACGCAGTTTAGCGTCAAAAAATTTTGCGCCGTCTAACGCCATTCTGAAGCGCCATGCGGGCGGCGTATTTATGGAATGGCGTTAGACGGCGCAATCAAACCGGCGCTGCCTGGTGTGCGTGGAAAAAAACCACGTAGACCAGGCAGCGCCGGCGTTGGGAAAAAATGACGTTAGGGCGTCTTAAAATGGCGCAAGTCAGGTTGATGCTAAAAAATCGTCTTAACCCGATTTGCGCCATTTTTTCGACGCCCAGACGCCATTTCATGACTCCTGTCTTAGTAAAGACAGGAGTCATGCCCCCTTGCCCAATGGCCATGCCCAGGGGACTTGTGTCCCCTGGGCATGGTCATTGGGCATAGTGGCATGTAGGGGGGCACAAATAAGGCCCCCCTATGCCACAAAAAAAATAAAAAAATAAAAAAAATTATACTTACCTGAACTTACCTGTACTTCACTGGGATGGGTCCCTCCATCCTTGGGTGTCCTCCTGGGGTGGGCAGGGGTGGCAGGGGATGTCCCTGGGGGCAGGGGAGGGCACCTGTGGGCTCATTCTGAGCCCACAGGTCCCTTAACGCCTACCCTGACCCAGGCGTTAAATTCAGGCGCAAATGCGGGTTTTTTTGACCCGCCACCTCCCGGGCGTGATTTTTGCCCGGGAGTATAAATACGACGCATTTGCGTCGCCGTCATTTTTTTAGACGGGAACGCCTTCCTTGCATCTCATTAACGCAAGGAAGGCGTTCACGCAAAAAAATGACGCTCTTTCTTCATACTTTGGCGCTAGACGCGTCTAACGCCAAAGTATAAATATGGCGTTAGTTTTTCGCCGAATTTGCGTCGAAAAAAACGACGCAAATTCGGCGCAAACGGAGTATAAATACGGGCCTAAATACATGGGGGCATATTTATACTCCGTTTGCGCCGGAATTGCGTCGTTTTTTTTTACGCAATTTCGACGCAAAACTAACTCCATATTTATACTTTGGCGTTAGACGCGTCTAGCGCCAAAGTCCATGGAGTTAGCATCATTTTTTAGTGTGGACACCTACTTTGCGTTAATGAGATGCAAGGTAGGCGTTCACGTCTAAAAAATCGACTCCGAGGCATTTGCGTCGGATTTATACTCCCGGGCAAAAATCACGCCCGGGAGTGGGCGGGTAAAAAAAAATGACGTACGGCCACTTTTGCGCCGTTTTTTAGCGCCTGCAAAAGGCAGGCGTTAAGGGACCTGTGGGCTCTGAAGGAGCCCAGAGGTGCCCTCCCATGCCCCCAGGGACCCCCCCTGTCACCCTTGCCCACCCCAGGAGGACACCCAAGGCTGGAGGGACCCATCCCAGGGACATTAAGGTAAGATCAGGTAAGTATTTTTTTTATTTTTTTTTGTGGCATAGGGGGGCCTGATTTGTGCCCCCTTACATGCCACTATGCCCAATGACCATGCCCAGGGGACAGAAGTCCCCTGGGCATGGCCATTGGGCAAGGGGGCATGACTCCTGTCTTTGCTAAGACAGGAGTCATTTCTATGGGGGTTGGGAGTGTATGGGGGTTGGGAGTGAAAAAAAAATGGCGCAAATCGGGTTGAGGCGCAAAAATTGCCTCAACCTGACTTGCCCCATTTCTTGACGCCCAAGCTCCATTTTCCCCTACGCCGGCGCTGCCTGTTGTACGTCGTTTTTTTTAACGCACACCAGGCGGCGCCGGCGGCTAACGCCGGCTAACGTCATTCAATAAATACGGCGCCCGCATGGCGCTTCAGAATGGCGTTAGCCGGCGCTAATTGTTTTGACGCAAAACTGCGTTAGCGCAGTTTTGCGTCAAAAAGTATAAATATGGGCCATGATAAGCCTCTTGCATGGTATGAGCTTGTTACCCAGTAGTCATCACTGCAGTTGCGTCTCATTATAATCATTTCTCCAGAGGGGAGGGAGTGTACCTGGGACCTAGGATGTCAATGGTTGACGTGAAGAATTGAATTACATGCAGTAGGTTTTCTGAACAGTGTGGAAAGGATCTTGGTGTTCTTACAGGAAAGCGGAAGATCCAAGTATGTTATCTGCTTTTGGTGCGAGTGGTAAGTGAACGAGATGTTGTAGGGATTGTCGTTAAATAGGAAAACAAAGCCAGATAGTGACTCAGTGCAACCTGTCCAAATCATGAGTATATCGTCAGTATATCTAGCCTAAAAAATCACATGTCCAATGAGGTCTGGTGGGCACTTAGACTAAACATATGATTTTTTCTATTCACCCCATGAAGAGGATGGCGAAAGAGGGAGAACATTTTGAACCCATGGCCACACCCTGGCATGGACAGAACCAACTACCAATATGTATGAAAACATAATTGTCCAAGACCAGGGAAATTATTTCAATAAGAATGTAGGTGTGCTCCAATAAAGTAGCATCCGTGGAGAAAATAATGCACTCCCTGTAAGCCCTTTGTCTGTGGAATATAGCTAGACAGAGAGACTAAATACAATGTCACAAAACAGCAGTCATCTGTCCAGGTAAAATCCATAAATTAGTTGAGGATATCAGTAGTATCCCAGACAAAGGAAGGAAGGTTACATACATAGGGCTATCGGTAAATGTCAATATATTTAGACAAACGTTCGGTGCGTGAGTCTATGCCGGAAAATTTAAGTCTACCCTGGGGAAATGGTCCTGGTTTATGAATCGTAGGAAGGACATATATGCAAGAGGTCTTAGGTTGTGGATTGAAGATATATCTAAATTATAGATCTGTAATGAGCCACCCCTTCAGTTTCTTTTGTAACAAGCAAGTAATGTGTTTGAGAGGATTGCCATCTAATTTTACGTATGCATCTGTGTCAGAGAGTTGTATGACAATTTTAGCAATGTACTCAGATTTCTTCATGATAACAATATTGCCTCCATTATTAACAATGTCAAGAGCCACAGAAAGCTGTTTGAGGGCCTGTCTTTCCTCCAACGTAAGGTTGTCTAGTGGTAGTCTGGTAAAGGGCCTGGCAAAATCATCCTTAGTGTACAGGTCATTGGTTACCAATTTGTAAAAGGTTTCAATAACACTGTCACCCTGCGTTGACAGGAGAAAGGTCGATTTCGGTCTAAGGCCACTGCCCAAACTGAGATCAGGAGAAATACCTAAGTCAGAAAGGATATCAGTCAAAGAAGGGGTAGCAGTACTGGCTGTGTCAAGGGAGAAAAGTGTCTGAAGGTCCTCAATGTGCCCAATGGTCTTGTGACAGGGACCTGTGTGTGCTACAGGAGGATTCATGGGATGCTATTGTTTAGTAACAAAATATTTCTTGAGTTTACATTTTGGTATGAATTTGACTATTGGATATGCTCTGGGTGTGCTTTATGTTTATGCAGAGCTATACATTCACCACCACAGCAGAAGTAGCAATCAACACATTTTGCCCCTCTGATATTTCACTGAGCCAGGAGTAAAACGTTTACTAATAACTTTCAGTAGTGCTGCAACAGTTTATATAGTATGATATCCAGTTGCAGCTCTCAGTGCAGTGCACAGGGGGGCGGTGCACCCAGGAGGGGGGTGACAGGGACGATGACTCAACATTAAAAAAATAATAATAATAAACACTTACCTCCACTCCCGCGATGCGGTGCACCGCTCCTCTGGTCTTCTGTCTCACTCCTGCACAGGCTCCCAGTCTGCCCTGCGGCCAATCCTGACACTGCTCAGAGCAGAGTCAGTATTGGCTGGGAGCGCACAGCCAGGGTGGTCCCAGGCAGACTGGGAGCCTGTGCAAGCTCTCTCTGGCCTGGCAACTGTGTTGCTGGGCTGGAGAGACCCTTTTGCACATGTGTGTTTGGCCGGCCCGAGACGGCTGGCCAGAAATACATGCTCGGTGCCTCCCCCTCATTGCTCGTCACCCCGTGGCTCCGGCCCTTTTCCCCAAAAACTATAATAAACATAGTTTATTGTAATTTTGGGGGGAATGTTTTGCAGCTGCCGCTGTTGGCGATGGAGCGGCGCTCACCTGCCCTTATGGAGGAGCCGCCCCTGATGATATCTTCCAGTGTTACGTCCCAGTTTCAACTGTCATCTTCTATTTTGAATTGCACGAAAGTTTGTGGGGTCATTAAATAACTCAGATGTATTAAATAGTATTATGAGCGATCAAAATTATCAAATAAACTCCACGTTTTCCACACAACATATGAGCAATGGTTCACTGTCAGCAGCCACGTGGCAACTTAGTACAATTGCAAGGAGGAAGTGCCAGGGAACTCCATGGACTATACTCACCTGGGGCAATCTATGAGCGGAGATCTAGACACATAGATTTACACCTCCTACCCGAGATTTCTGCCTTGTAGTGGTACTACTTGTCTCTACCCCTTTACATGAGGAGGCGGAGACAGGTACAAAAGAATTCATGACCATAAAGTTGCAAGTATTAAAAAGACTATTTATCTGCATTGGCTTTGAAGTGGAGCTATATGTAGTGGGGGAGGAGATCTTCGACTAAGCTGTAAAGAAACAGGAATAAAAGGGGGTTGGAAAAGAGTGTAACGAGTAACAACTACAGAGGGCCCTGTGGATTGTCTTACCTGCTGCAGTATGTGGTGTAAATCAGTGCATAAGGCACCAGGTGCCACCTAACACGCCAAGTAAGATGGCTTAAAAGCTATTGCCATAACAAAGTGGGTTCCTCTAATTAGAAAAGGTACCCAAGAGAGCCAAAAATGATGAGCGCCATTTTAAAGTGCTAGTTCAACATAACTAAATATCACTGAATTAAAGTTAGGTGAAGCCGATAAAGCGCTGACCCTTCACCATTATGTGGAGTACCCAATGTGTTTTTTAAAATCGCCAGTGGAGCACTAAATACATGATAAGCCTCTTGCATAGTATGAGCTTGTTACCCAGTAGGTAACAAAAACGTAGTAATGGGCGCTGTTGTCGGTCTGAGTGCTAACAGCGTGGTTATAAATTGACATGAATTACACCACTCCGAATTAAATAAGGGGGAAAGAACAGCAGATGGCACAAGAATACAGAAGGCATATCATGTATAAAAAATAGCAGAGAGATTTTCTTAAACCTCCAAAAGAATACATCAAAGCAGGGGGTGGGCTATGTATTAGTAATAAAGTGAGAAAACACCGCTGTAATTGTAGTAGCAGCAGCATGTGGAAAGTAGTGGAGGTAATAGTACAGATTCCCACATATGCACAAAGTACTCAAATAGTAGCTGACATAGTGTAACAAAAGGCGCAACAAAATCCAGTGATGGATAGGATAGTAGACATAGCAAAAGACATGCAGGAACACTAACAGCTAAGCCCTGTATTAAACGGAGTCATAGAAAAACCTTGCAATAACCAAAAGCTGTGTCCAGTAAAAGGTGGCCAAGTGTAAATAATAGTCAACATGTAAACAGAAGGTAAACACTCCATTTCAGTATGCTAGGAAAGGGCAGCATGTGTAAGCCAGATATCCACCCTGTACAATGGACAATACAGATCATGAATATATTCATGAAATCAACATTTCTCAGCTAAAGAAAGTGTGAAACATAACATAAAGTCACATTTGTTGGTACAAAAATAAGAGGAGTAAAGACACTCCGTCCCACTGCTGACACAGTTTAGGAGCCATCCAGAAAAACATGCAGCTCTTGATCTACATTGAGTCCTAGTTCTACATCTCTGAGCTTAGTGATCCAGTTGGTTTCCAGTCTGCGGACAGCCCATACCCTGTCACCTCCTCTTGGATGTTCCGATGTTACTCCTACAGCATGGAACCTCAATTTGAAGAAGTCACAGGTCTTGTGCTGGTGTGTTAAAGTGAGACGCAAGAGGATAATTTGCATTGCCATTCCTGATGGCAAGAATGTGCTCCTGTATTCTTTCTTTCTTTCTTAAAGTGGTCTTATTGTACTTCCCATGTAGATACAATGACATGTACATATAATGAAATAGATCAGAAATTTGGAGTTACAATTGATAAAGGTATTAACAGTGTAATTAGTTGACGTATTACACTTAAAACATTTGAGTCTGTCCAATGCATAAGGACAGATATTGCAATGCCCACACTTGCAAAAGCCCAAAGGTTGTGGCTTCAGCCATCCAGTGATGGTCTGTCTTTTGTCCTGCCCCAAGAAACTGGGGAATAGGATATTGCATAATATACTGCTCTTACTATATGTCATTTTTGGTTGGTTGGTAACAAAGTCTTTCAAAGATGTATCTAGATTTAAAACATGACACTGGTGATGGAGAACCTTTTAAAGCACATGGCTCAAGCTGTGGTAGGGTGTAATGAGTGCCAACCTAGAAGTGTGCCTAGGTGGTTTGGACTTCTTCCTAAGTATAGACTGGTGTTTCACTTTCAAAATGCTATGTTTGGCTTTTTCAATTATTGAGACTGGGTAGCCATTAGATACAAATCGACTTTCCAAATGATTTCGTTTGATGTTGAAGACAGAGTCATCACTGCAGTTGCGTCTCATTATAATCATTTCTCCAGAGGGGAGGGAGTGTACCTGGGACCTAGGATGTCAATGGTTGAGGTGAAAAATTGAATTACATGCAGTAGGTTTTCTGAACAGTGTGGAAAGGATCTTGGTGTTCTTATAGGAAAGCGGAAGATCCAAGTATGTTATCTGCTTTTGGTGCGAGTGGTAAGTGAACGAGATGTTGTAGGGATTGTCGTTAAAAAAGAAAACAAAGTCAGATAGTGACTCAGTGCAACCTGTCCAAATCATGAGTATATCGTCAGTATATCTAGCCTAAAAAATCACATGTCCAAAGAGGTCTGGTGGGCACTTAGACTAAACATATGCTATTTTCTATTCACCCCATGAAGAGGATGGCGAAAAAGGGAGAACATTTTGAACCCATGGCCACACCCTGGCATTGACAGAACCAACTACCAATATGTATGAAACCATAATCGTCCAAGACCAGGGAAATTATTTCAATAAGAATTTAGGTGTGCTCCAATAAAGTTGCATCCCTGGAGAAAATAATGCCCTGCCTGTAAGCCCTTTGTCTGTGGAATATAGCTATACAGAGAGACTAAATACAATGTCACAAAACAGCAGTCATCTGTACAGGTAAAATCCATAAATTGGGTGAGGATATCAGTAGTATCCCAGACAAAGGAAGGAAGGTTACATACATAGGGCTATCGGTAAATGTAAATATATTTAGACAAATGTTCGGTGGGTGAGTCTATGCCCGAAATCATAAGTCTACCCTGGGGAAATGGTCCTGGTTTATGAATCGTAGGTAGGACATATATGCAAGAGGTCTTAGGTTGTGGATGGAACATATATCTAAACTATAGATCTGTAATGAGCCACCCCTTCAGTTTCTTTTCTAACAAGCAAGTAATGTGTTTGAGAGGATTGCCATCTAATTTAACGTATGCATCTGTGTCAGAGAGTTGTATGACAATTTTAGCAATGTACTTAGATTTCTTCATGATAACAATATTGCCTCCATTAATAACAATGTCAAGAGCCACAGAAAGCTGTTTGAGTACCTGTCTTTACTCCAACGTAAGGTTGTCTAGTGGTAGTCTGGTAAAGGGCCTGGCAAAATCATCCTTAGTGTACAGGTCATTGGTTACCAATTTGTAAAAGGTTTCAATAACACTGTCACCCTGCGTTGACAGGAGAAAGGTCGATTTCGGTCTAAGGCCACTGCCCAAACTGAGATCAGGAGAAATACCTAAGTCAGAAAGGATATCAGTCAAAGAAGGGGTAGCAGTACTGGCTGTGTCAAGGGAGAAAAGTGTCTGAAGGTCCTCAATGTGCCCAATGGTCTTGTAACAGGGACCTGTATGTGCTACAGGAGGATTCGTGGGATGCTATTGTTTAGTAACAAAATATTTCTTGAGTTTACGTTTTGGTATGAATTTGACTATTGGATATGCTCTGGGTGTGCTTTATGTTTATGCAGAGCTATACATTGACCACCACAGCAGAAGTAGCAATCAACACATTTTGCCCCTCTGATATTTCACTGAGCCAGGAGTCAAACGTTTACTAATAACTTTCAGTAGTGCTGCAACAGTTTATATAGTATGATATCCAGTTGCAGCTCTCGGGGCAGTGCACAGGGGGGCGGTGCACCCAGGAGGGGGGTGACAGGAACGACGACACAACATTAAAAAAATAATATTAATAAACACTTACCTCCACTCCCGCGATGCGCCGCACCGCTCCTCTGGTCTTCTGTCTTACTCCTGCACAGGCTCCCAGTCTGCCCTGAGGCCAATCCTGACACTGCTCAGAGCAGAGTCAGTATTGGCTGGGAGCGCACAGCCAGGGTGCTCCCAGGCAGACTGGGAGCCTGTGCAAGCTCTCTCTGGCCTGACAACTGTGTTACTGGGCTGGAGAGACCCTTCTGCACATGTGTGTTTGGCCGGCCCGAGACGGCTGGCCAGAAATACATGCTTGGTGCCTCCCCCTCATTGCTCGTCACCCCATGGCTCCGGCCCTTTTCCCCAAAAACTATAATAAACATAGTTTATTGTAATTTTTGGAGGAATGTTTTGCAGCTGCCGCTGTTGGCGAGGGAGCGGCGCTCACCTGCCCTTATGGAAGAGCCGCCCTTGATGATATCTTCCAGTGTTACGTCCCAGTTTCAACTGTCATCTTCTATTTTGAATTGCATGAAAGTTTGTGGGGTCATTAAATAACTCAGATGTATTAAATAGTATTATGAGCGATCAAAATTATCAAATAAACTCCACGTTTTCCACACAACATATGAGTAATGGTTCACTGTCAGCAGCCACGTGGCAACTTAGTACAATTGCAAGGAGGAAGTGCCAGGGAACTCCATGGACTATACTCACCTGGGGCAATCTATGAGCGGAGATCTAGACACATAGATTTACACCTCCTACCCGAGATTTCTGCCTTGTAGTGGTACTACTTGTCTCTACCCCTTTACATTAGGAGGCGGAGACAGGTACAATAGAATTCATGACCGTAAAGTTGCAAGTATTAAAAAGACTATTTATCGGCATTGGCTTTGAAGTGGAGCTATATGTAGTGGGGGAGGAGATCTTCGACTAAGCTGTAAAGAAACAGGAATAAAAGGGGGTTGGAAAAGAGTGTAACGAGTAACAACTACAGAGGGCCCTGTGGATTGTCTTACCTGCTGCAGCATGTGGTGTAAATCAGTGCATAAGGCACCAGGTGCCACCTAACACGCCAAGTAAGATGGCTTAAAAGCTATTGCCATAACAAAGTGGGTTCCTCTAATTGGAAAAGGTACTTAAGAGAGCCAAAAATGACGAGCGCCATTTTAAAGTGCTAGTTGAACATAACTAAATATTACTGAATTAAAGTTAGGTGAAGCCGATAAAGCGCTGACCCTTCACCATTATGTGGAGTACCCAATGTGTTTTTTAAAATCGCCAGTGGAGCACTAAATACATGATAAGCCTCTTGCATGGTATGAGCTTGTTACCCAGTAGGTAACAAAAACGTAGTAATGGGCGCTGTTGTCGGTCGGAGTGCTAACAGCGTGGTTATAAATTGACATGAATTACACCACTACGAATTAAAAAAGGGGGAAAGAACAGCAGATGGCACAAGAATGCAGAAGGCATATCATATATAAAAAATAGCAGAGAGATTTTCTTAAACCTCCAAAAGAATACATCAAAGCAGGGGGTGGGCTATGTATTAGTAATAAAGTGAGAAAACACCGCTGTAATTGTTGTAGCAGCAGCATGTGGAAAGTAGTGGAGGTAATAGTACAGATTCCCACATATGCACAAAGTACTCAAATAGTAGCTGACATAGTGTAACAAAAGGCGCAACAAAATCCAGTGATGGTAAGGATAGTAGACATAGCCCAAGATATGCAGGAACACTAACAGCTAAGCCCTGTATTAAACTGATTCATAGAAAAACCTTGCAATAACCAAAAGCTGTGTCCAGTAAAAGGTGGCCAAGTGTAAATAATAGTCAACATGTAAACAGAAGGTAAACACTCCATTTCAGTATGCTAGGAAAGGGCAGCATGTGTAAGCCAGATATCCACCCTGTACAATGGACAATACAGATCATGAATATATTCATGAAATCAACATTTCTCAGCCAAAGAAAGTGTGAAACATAACACAAAGTCACATTTGTTGGTACAAAAATAAGAGGAGTAAAGACACTCCGTCCCACTGCTGACACAGTTTAGGAGCCATCCAGAAAAACATGCAGCTCTTGATCTACATTGAGTCCTAGTTCTACAGCTCTGAGCTTAGTGATCCAGTTGGTTTCCAGTCTGCGGACAGCCCATACCCTGTCACCTCCTCTTGGATGTTCCGATGTTACTCCTACAGCATGGAACCTCAATTTGAAGAAGTCACAGGTCTTGTGCTGGTGTGTTAAAGTGAGACGCAAGAGGATAATTTGCATTGTCATTCCTGATGGCAAGAATGTGCTCCTGTATTCTTTCTTTCTTTCTTAAAGTGGTCTTATTGTACTTCCCATGTAGATACAATGACATGTACATATAATGAAATAGATCAGAAATTTGGAGTTACAATTGATAAAGGTATTAACAGTGTAATTAGTTGACGTATTACACTTAAAACATTTGAGTCTGTCCAATGCATAAGGACAGATATTGCAATGCCCACACTTGCAAAAGCCCAAAGGTTGTGGCTTCAGCCATCCAGTGATGGTCTGTCTTTTGTCCTGCCCCAAGAAACTGGGGAATAGGATATTGCATAATATACTGCTCTTACTATATGTAATTTGAGGTTGGTTGGTAACAAAGTCTTTCAAAGATGTATCTAGATTTAAAACATGACATTGGTGATGGAGAACCTTTTAAAGCACATGGCTCAAGCTGTGGTAGGGTGTAATGAGTGCCAACCTAGAAGTGTGCCTAGGTGGTTTGGACTTCTTCCTAAGTATAGACTGGTGTTTCACTTTCAAAATGCTATGTTTGGCTTTTTCAATTATTGAGACTGGGTAGCCATTAGATACGAATCGACTTTCCAAATGATTTAGTTTGATGTTGAAGACAGAGTCATCACTGCAGTTGCGTCTCATTATAATCATTTCTCCAGAGGGGAGGGAGTGTACCTGGGACCTAGGATGTCAATGGTTGAGGTGAAGAATTGAATTACATGCAGTAGGTTTTCTGAACAGTGTGGAAAGGATCTTGGTGTTCTTACAGGAAAGCGGAAGATCCAAGTATGTTATCTGCTTTTGGTGCGAGTGGTAAGTGAACGAGATGTTGTAGGGATTGTCGTTAAAAAAGAAAACAAAGTCAGATAGTGACTCAGTGCAACCTGCCCAAATCATGAGTATATCGTCAGTATATCTAGCCTAAAAAATCACATGTCCAATGAGGTCTGGTGGGCACTTAGACTAAACATATGCTTTTTTCTATTCACCCCATGAAGAGGATGGCGAAAAAGGGAGAACATTTTGAACCCATGGCCACACCCTGGCATTTACAGAACCAACTACCAATATGTATGAAACCATAATTGTCCAAGACCAGGGAAATTATTTCAATAAGAATTTAGGTGTGCTCCAATAAAGTTGCATCCCTGGAGAAAATAATGCCCTGCCTGTAAGCCCTTTGTCTGTGGAATATAGCTATACAGAGAGACTAAATACAATGTCACAAAACAGCAGTCATCTGTCCAGGTAAAATCCATAAATTGGGTGAGGATATCAGTAGTATCCCAGACAAAGGAAGGAAGGTTACATACATAGGGCTATCGGTAAATGTAAATATATTTAGACAAATGTTCGGTGGGTGAGTCTATGCCCGAAATCATAAGTCTACCCTGGGGAAATGGTCCTGGTTTATGAATCGTAGGTAGGACATATATGCAAGAGGTCTTAGGTTGTGGATGGAACATATATCTAAACTATAGATCTGTAATGAGCCACCCCTTCAGTTTCTTTTCTAACAAGCAAGTAATGTGTTTGAGAGGATTGCCATCTAATTTAACGTATGCATCTGTGTCAGAGAGTTGTATGACAATTTTAGCAATGTACTTAGATTTCTTCATGATAACAATATTGCCTCCATTAATAACAATGTCAAGAGCCACAGAAAGCTGTTTGAGTGCCTGTCTTTCCTCCACCGTAAGGTTGTCTAGTGGTAGTCTGGTAAAGGGCCTGGCAAAATCATCCTTAGTGTACAGGTCATTGGTTACCAATTTGTAAAAGGTTTCAATAACACTGTCACCCTGCGTCGATAGGAGAAAGGTCGATTTCGGTCTAAGGCCACTGCCCAAACTGAGATCAGGAGAAATACCTAAGTCAGAAAGGATATCAGTCAAAGAAGGGGTAGCAGTACTGGCTGTGTCAAGGGAGAAAAGTGTCTGAAGGTCCTCAATGTGCCCAATGGTCTTGTAACAGGGACCTGTATGGGCTACAGGAGGATTTGTGGGATGCTATTGTTTAGTAACAAAATATTTCTTGAGTTTACGTTTTGGTATGAATTTGACTTTTGGATATGCTCTGGGTCTGCTTTATGTTTATGCAGAGCTATACATTGACCACCACAGCAGAAGTAGCAATCAACACATTTTGCCCCTCTGATATTTCACTGAGCCAGGAGTAAAACGTTTACTAATAACTTTCAGTAGTGCTGCAACAGTTTATATAGTATGATATCCAGTTGCAGCTCTCGGGGCAGTGCACAGGGGGGCGGTGCACCCAGGAGGGGGGTGACAGGAACGACGACACAACATAAAAAAAATAATAATAATAAACACTCACCTCGACTCCCGCGCCGCACCGCACCGCTCCTCTGGTCTTCTGTCTCACTCCTGCACAGGCTCCCAGTCTGCCCTGCGGCCAATCCTGACACTGTTCAGAGCAGAGTCAGTATTGGCTGGGAGCGCACAGCCAGGGTTCTCCCAGGCAGACTGGGAGCCTGTGCAAGCTCTCCTCTGGCCTGGCAACTGTGTTGCTGGGCTGGAGAGACCCTTCTGCACATGTGTGTTTGGCCGGCCCGAGATGGCTGGCCAGAAATACATGCTTGGTGCCTCCCCCTCATTGCTCGTCACCCTGTGGCTCTGGCCCTTTTCCCCAAAAACTATAATAAACATAGTTTATTGTAATTTTTGGGGGAATGTTTTGCAGCTGCCGCTGTTGGCGAGGAAGCGGCGCTCATCTGCCCTTATGGAGGAGCCGCCCCTGATGATATCTTCCAGTGTTACGTCCCAGTTTCAACTGTCATCTTCTATTTTTAATTGCACAAAGGTTTGTGGGGTCATTAAATAACTCAGATGTATTAAATAGTATTGTGAGCGATCAAAATTATCAAATAAACTCCACGTTTTCCACACAACATATGAGTAATGGTTCACTGTCAGCAGCCACATGGCAACTTAGTACAATTGCAAGGAGGAAGTGCCAAGGAACTCCATGGACCATACTCACCTGGGGCAATCTATGAGCGGAGATCTAGACACATAGATTTTCACCTCCTACCCGAGATTTCTGCCTTGTAGTGGTACTACTTGTCTCTACCCATTTACATGAGGAGGCGGAGACAGATACAAAAGAATTCATGACCGTAAAGTTGCAAGTATTAAAAAGAATATTTATCGGCATAGGCGTTGGAAGTGGAGCTATATGTAGTGGGGGAGTATGATCTTCGACTAAGCTGTAAAGAAACAGGAATAAAAGGGGGTTGGAAAAGAACATTCACGTAAGCAAAATCGCACTCAATATGAACATTAATACTGAAAGCACATGTATACAGCAGACTTCCTTGGCTCTGTCCTATTTCGGTTGTACTGTGTGTGCAGACAACAGTTTCAGCCTCCAGAAAAATGGAAAATAGAGCCTATTCAAAAGGAAGAGGAAATTCATTGAGGAGGAGACAGAGTTGACAGTTGACTTTGAAGTGTTTCATTACAGGAAACTACATGGTGTGCCTCCATACACCCTGAGTGGAGTGAAAATGTCAGGCATGCAGTAAAACATCACAGACTCTGTGAGAGCATTGGATGTTGACAATCTTTAGAGGATTTAAAGACAAAATGGCAAGATGAGAGGAGCAGTGAAGGAGGCGTTTTCTAGGATACACGTGACAAATACTCTTCCCGGAGGCAGACTCAAATCCTGTGCTTGTTTCTTTACTGGATGAGCTGGATGAGCATATTCTGTCCAGCATGTACCCTGATCTACTATATGGCATATCTTTTCCGGGAATGCCAAGATCATGTAAGTTATCTGCAAAACACCACTTTTTTCAACTACATAATAACGTCCTACTCACGTCATAATGTCCTCAAACTGTGCATATATCCCCTTCCCAGATAGACATAAATCTCACATGTCATTTTTCACATAGCTACTCCTTCTTCAAAGTGAAAACCGATTACAATGATCTTGACTTTAACTTAGGGGGTCCACGTGTCTAGTGTATCACTTAAGAAAAATGGAGCAGCAGTAGCCCTTTCTGTGGCAGGGCAACACACAGGTCCAGCATCTCAATACATTCCTACTATCCAGCTAGGTATACCTCGTTCCTATTAATGTCACAATCACACTCTTCAGATGATGCTCAACACTGTCATTAATCTTTCTTATATGTATAGGCCGAGAAAATGCAACTACTTAAATTGTAAGTGACTAGAACATAAATATACCCATTCGTATCATGCCATCTTTTACTTTGCAGGTTCTGTGTTGTCAGCCCTTTCACTACCTGCTACACCTCTTCTGCTGCTTCAATGAACGCACCAACATGTGGAGTTAATCAGACAGATTGCAGAACCTGCTATGTCTACATCAATGTAAATTGTGAATGACCTCAAAAGCATGTCTCCCTATATGAATAGTGAAAATGTGATTCCCTAACACAATGAGGGCCCCATGTTCATCCTCTCTTACAAACAGATCTAATGGTTGAATTTATAGCTATGATATCTGTGTCCTTGTTTCACAAAGTATGACCATCAATGTTGCTATGTCATTGATAAGTATATTTAGGTCTCCTGTCATTCTGCCCACATTCCTATTGCAGCTAATTACACAGAGAGATATGCTTTTTCACAGTGCCTAGCGCTCTCTCACATCAGCATCTGCCTACAACTTACAAAATTCCCTCAGTTCTTGTCATCCTAGAGGGGACTCTGCAAATCTTTGTTTATGGTGTAACACTATCATGTTCTTGTATTCTCATACTGTGTGTTTTGTAATATTTCGATTCTCTACAGGCAATTATCTCCGGGGCTGTAGTGATATCATAACACTTTTGACCACGCTATGCCTCACTCCTGTGACCATATCAAGGGACATACTGAAAGCAGGTATTTGGACCTCTGAAATCTGTCATTCAAGTAAGTCTGTGACCATAATACATACACTGCTGTCTACAACCATGGGCAAATAATTTTCATCCTTTGTCATTTGTAACAAATGTCTGTCTGTTTATTCATTTGTCCATTTGAAAAGAATATGCTATATATTTTCTTTACATTTATCAACTTAGACACAATTTAATACATCTGTCACAGTTGTCCTCAGTCACACTGGGGGTCATTCCAACCTTGGCGGTCGGTGTTAAACCTGCGGCTAAACCGCCAACAGGCTCAAGGTGCTTGAGACGGCGGGCCCAGTTCAGCGGTGTTTGAGACGGCGGGGCCCAGTGCAGCGGTGCTTGAGACGGCGGGGCCCAGTGCAGCAGTGCTTGAGACGGCGGTGCCCAGTTTAGCGGTGCTTGAGACGGCGGGGCCCAGTGCAGCGGTGCTATAGACGGCGGTGCCCAGTGCAGCGGTGCTTGAGACGGCGGGGCACAGTTCAGCGGTGTTTGAGACGGCGGGGCCCAGTGCAGCGGTGCTTGAGACGGCGGGGCCCAGTGCAGCGGTGCTTGAGACGGCGGTGCCCAGTTCAGCGGTGCTTGAGACGGCGGGGCCCAGTGCAGCGGTGCTTGAGACGGCGGTGCCCGGTGCAGCAGTGCTTGAGACGGCGGTGCCCAGTGCAGCGGTGCTTGAGACGGCGGTGCCCAGTTCAGCGGTGCTTGAGACGGCGGGGCCCGGTGCAGCGGTGCTTGAGACAGCGGGGCCCAGTGCAGCGGTGCTTGAGACGGCGGTACCCAGTTCAGCGGTGCTTGAGACGGCGGTGCCCAGTTCAGCGGTGCTTGAGACGGCGGTGCCCAGTTCAGCGGTGCTTGAGACGGCGGTGCCCAGTTCAGCGGATCTGGCCATGGCATGCAGGTCATTTGCCACCTGTCCTGTGGCTGGTGGGGCCTTCCTGCCCATCTGTCGGGTGGCTGGCGGGGCCTTCCTGGTCTGCAGTACCGGGCCTGTTGGTGTCCTCCTGCCCACCTGGGATGGGGCTGGCGGGGCCCTACTGGCCAGCTGGGCTGATGGTGCTCTCCTCGGGCGTGCTGACCTTCCCAGCCTTCCCTGTTCGCCTGTGGCCCTTCCCCACCTTGGGCGGTGTGCCACCTGTGTCCACACTTCATGCCGGAGCCATGGTAGGGATTTTAGTGCCTGGTGTTTTCACCCTCCCGCGCCGGCCGCTGACTATCTTCGGGTGTTTCTCCGGGGGTGGGCTGCCCGTGCCTTGGCTCCGTACTGAACTGGCTGCCCTTGAGGGTGGGGGACTCCACAGTCCATGGCAGACTGTCATCACGGGGCCCGGTTTTGTGGTGGCTGAGGTGCTGACTGGAGTCCTATGAGATGGATGGGGTGGGGGAGTTGTAGGAAAGAGGTTAAGTTTGGACAGGAATAGCATTTTAGGACCAGTGGGACGGGTAGGTGTAATGGGTATGGGAGTGGAGGAAGAGGTTGTGGTTGTAGGAGTCTTAAGTCTGGTGTCTTTGGGTGCAGGTGCTTGGGCTGGAGGCTGTCGTGAGGTGGATGGCTGTTGGGTGGGTGGCTGCCTGCGTTTGTGTATCTTGGAAGAGGGGGTGACAGACACACTGGGAGAGGACACAGGGGACGTGTAAATGATAGTGGGGGTGGTGACTGCACGTGTGCGGGGGGTTCTGGTGTGTGTGCTGGTGATGGACGTAGTGGCTGAAGATGTTGTGCATGCAAGTGTGAGTGGAGACGTGACGGAGGGAGGAGGGAAACGAGGAGGAGGGGGACACAGTGGAGGCAGTGGGTGTTGGTATGTCTGTATGTGGATGTTGCTTGTGTGAATGCTTGTGTGATGTGTGGTGCTTATGTCTGGATGAGCTTCTCTTGGGTGTTGAGGTGTGTGCAGGCTGGTCTGATGGTGTGTCTGGGATAGGCAGAGGTACAGGTGATAGGGTATGGGTGGAGGAAGTTGGAGGGGGGAGGCTAGAGACAGGGACAATTGCTGCCATCAGTGCTGAGGCCAGAGTGTTGAACGATCGCTGAAGGGCAGCCTGACCAGAATGAATGCCCTCCAGGTATGCATTACTCTGGTGCACCTCTCTTTCGACACCCTGGATGGCATTCAATATGGTAGACTGCCCAACAGTGAGCGTCCTCAGGAGGTCAATGATCTCCTCACTGAGGGCAGCAGGGGTGACTGGGGCAGGGCCTGAGGTGCCTGGGGTGAAGGAGATGCCCACCTTCCTGGGTGAGCGGGCACGGGGAAAACGCTGAGGGGCTGCTGGGAGGGCGGTGCTGGTGCGCTGGGTGGCGGCTGTACCTGTTGTTGCGGGGGGCATGGATGTTGCCGCCACCACAAGGGAGCTCCGTTCAGAGGACGAGTCCGTGTCACTTATGTCTGCCCGAATCCCCGCTGTGGAGCTCCCCTCGCCCTCTATCCCACTGGTGTATTCTGAATCTGTTGCATGGCCCTCCAGGGCCATGTGGGATGCAGTTCCCTCGGGCTCCGATGCCACTTCTCCTCCGCCTGATGATGCTAATGCACACATGAACAGGAAGACCACAAAAAAGGGGGGGGGGGAGAAAATAAAGACATGTTGAGTGCATGCATTGGCGACACCATTGGCGGAGAGGACAGACACAGAAGCCCCCTGCACTACGCCGCGCACTTTGGGTCCACTACTCAATCTGTGTGACATGGCCTACAAGCCTATGGACGACATCTGCACACATAGATGACACAGGGCCATGAATAGCTGTACTTGGCACCCTACAGAGGTGGGGGGTGGGGGCACAGGGCCATGCCTTACGGAGGGGCCTAGCCTACAGAAATCGCCCTGGCCTAGGGATACCCACAGCCCTCCTCCCCCACCCAGAAACCTCCACTGCGCGCAAAGTCACCAGAATGAGAGTGTACTCACCCCCTTGTGTCTGCTGTGATGTCCTCACGCGCCCATCCAAATCGGGGTAGGCCACTGCCAGGATCTGGGACATCAGCGGGTCAAAGTTCGACTGGCACCCCTCCCACGTTGGGAGGCCATCCCCAGCTGAGCCTCCGCCGTCTTCCTGCTCCAGCATCGGATGTCCTCCCATCTCTTCCGGCAGTGGGTGCCCCGTATGTGGTGGACCCCCAGGGCCCGGACGTCCTTGGCGATGGCACGCCAAATGTCTCTCTTCTGGTGGGTGCTGACCTATGTGAAATGTACAGGGGGAGAAAAAGAGTCATCACCTTCTGCACCCTCAATGTGAGTGGCCCCCCATCCCTACGTCGTTTGATGCATGCCTCATTCGCTCCCCTCCCCACCATCTTTCATCCACCCAACTCAACACAGGCATTGGCCACAAAGCATGGTCCCAGTGTACTTACCTGTTGGTCTGGAGGACCATAGAGTAGCGCATACTGGGGGAGGACCCCATCCACGAGTTTCTCCAATTCCAGAGCAGTGAAGGCAGGGGCCCTTTCCCCAGTCGCATGAGCCATTGTCTCTTCCAGACCGAGGTCACAGCAGCACTTGCAGTGTAGGTCCTCTCCTGTCGAAGATCAGGTATCGAGTGATTAAGCAGATAGAAAATGGCGGTCACACCCGCGGCGGTGCGTACACATCGTCATTGGCTCCTGAGACCCATAGGGTTCAATGTTAACCAATGCTGCTTTGCGCCGCGGTCTTCGACCGCCTAACACCACGGTGTGCCACGCCAGCGCATTTACCTCAAATCCCATTGTCACACTTCACAGGTCAGGCAGCCGCCATTTCAAAGGCCCACATGGCTTACTTTTAACTGCGTCACACATACCTAGGCCTTGCATCAACACTCATACAAACCATTCAATGCATTGGGAATCGTGTTTTGTGCAAAATGTGGTTACGTACCTGTGGGTTGATTGACTCTGTGCTCGCTGTTGTCCTTCATAGGCACCGTCCGCTGGGACATGCGAGGAGATGGAGGAATCTTCCTGTGTACAGACCGCTGGTAGACCTGTCGACAATGGAGGAAAGACATGTCATACTGACATACAGGCTTGACCGAGCCACTATTCATGAACTGTGTGCCCAGCTGGAGCCAGACCTGATGTCACCCATCCGCCAACCCACAGGGATCCCACCTCTAGTGCAGGTGCTGTCAGTACTCCATTTCTTTGTAAGTGGGTCATTTCAAACAACAGTGGCCATATCATCAGGGATGTCCCAGCCTATGTTTTCCAAGGTGTTGTCCAGAGTGTTGTCTGCCCTTCTGAAACACATACGGAGCTACATTTGTTTCCCAGAGGTGGGGGATTTGCCTACAGTGAAAGGTGATTTCTATGCCCTTGGACATATCCCCAACATCATTGGTGCCATTGATGGGACCCATGTGGCTTTAGTACCCCCCAGCAGGAGTGAACAAGTGTACAGTAACCAAAAGAGTTATCATTCGATGAATGTACAGATGGTGTGTTTGGCAGACCAGTACATCTCCCATGTTAATGCCAAGTTCCCTGGCTCAGTGCATGACGCATACATCATGCGGAATAGCAGCATCCCTTACGTGATGGGTCAACTCCAGAGGCACCGTGTGTGGCTAATTGGTGACTCTGGTTACCCCAACCTGTCATAGCTACTGACCCCAGTGAGGAATCCCCGGACAAGGGCAGAGGAACGGTACAATGAGGCCCATGGGAGAACTAGGAGGGTGATCGAGCGGACCTTCGGCCTCCTGAAGGCCAGGTTCAGGTGCCTCCATATGACAGGTGGATCCCTATTGTACTCACCAAAGAAGGTGTGCCAGATCATCGTGGCCTGCTGTATGCTTCACAACCTGGCTTTGCGACGCCAGGTGCCTTTTCTGCAGGAGGTTGGTCCAGATGGTGGTGTTGCAGCAGCTGTGGAGCCTGTGGAGAGTGAAGACGAGGAAGCCGAAGAGGACGACATAGACAACAGGAACACAGTAATACAGCAGTATTTTCAATGACACACAGGTAAGATTCCAAACTGGCATATTACATATACTTAACCCCTACTACCTCTCTACTGTCTGACCTTTTCCCCCAGTGTATGGTAACTGAGTGGTGACTTTACCTTCCAATTTCAGAGATGTGGGCCATACTGCGTGACATCTGCTTTGTTTCCCCATGGACTACAGCTGTGTGACAGTGGTATGTTGGCATCACAATGTAAATATGCATTTTGGGACGGTAATGTCTAATACATTAGTACAAAATCACAGCCAGACTCCTGATTGTTTTGTGCAATAACTGTGTTTATTTCAGTGCTCTATATTGGTGGGTGATTGCAAATCGGTGAGTGGTGATGGTGGAGGATTGTCCATGGCAGAGTCCAGACTATTAGTATCACAGGTGCATTGTCCAAATGACTGTGGAAAGTGGAGCATGGGCAGTATAAGAATGGACAGGGTGTCAATGTGGGACAGTGGGATGACAATCAGGGAGGTATCCTTTCCTGGCGGGGGTCTTGGCATCTTACTCTGTCTTCTTCCTGGATCTCAGGGCCCGCTTGCGGGGTGGTTCTCCTTCTGCAGGGGGTGGGGTGCTGGTGGCCTGTTGGTCCTGTGGCGGGGCCTCCTGTCCACTAGCGCCGGCAGAGGTGGTAGGCAGTTCTTGGTCCATGCTAGTGTCAGGGGCCCTTTGTCCTGCCACAGTGTCCCGCAATGTGGTGACTACCTGGTTCAGAGCCCCTACAATGGTGCCCAGGGTGGAACTGATGTTTCGTAGTTCCTCCCTGAACCCCAAATACTGTTCCTCCTGCAGAAGCTGGATCTCCTGAAACCTGGCCAGGACCGTCGCCATCGTCTCCTGGGAGTGGTGGTAGGCTCCCATGATGGAGGAGAGGGCCTCGTGGAGAGTGGGTTCCCTGGGCCTGTCCCCCCCTGTCGCACAGCAGCCCTCCCAGTTCCCCTTTTTCCCAGGGCCTCTGTCCCCTGGACCGTGTGCCCACTACCACTGCCCCCAGGTCCCTGTTGTTGTTGGGGTGGTGGGTTAACCTGGGTGCCCTGTAGTGGTGGACACACCGCTGATTGACGTGTCCTGGGGACAGAGGGATGGGCCCGCTGGGTGGGTGCTGTGCTGGTATTCCCAGAGGGGGGAAGGTCTGCTATAGCCTGTGGCTGTCTGAGGGGAACCGACTGTCCCGAGGTCCACGATGGGCCGGGCTGGTCATCTAGATCCAGGTCGACCGAGGTGCTGTCCTCACTATGGGCCTCTTCTGGAGGTGGAGTGGACATTTGTGGACCCTCCTGCGCGGTGACGTGGCGTTCGGGTCCTGCAGGGGTATAAAAGTATGGTTATTGCATTTGTGTGTGCCATAGCGTGTAATTGGTGGGTGCCCTTGTACCCCAGTGCTGGCATTCCCTTGTGGGGGCTTTTGTGACGGTGATTTGGTGGGGGATGGGTATGTGCAGTGGACATGCTTTGGTGATGGGTGTCCATGCTTTGTGGTTGCATGCAGAGATTGGTGTTGGGATGGGTGGGCTGTGATGGTGAGACATTTGCAAGGAGCAGGATGTGATGGGGGTTAGGGTGAGGGTGGGGGTATGAGTTGGTATGCTGGTGGGGTGGGAGGGATGAAGTAGTGATGATTTGACTTACCAGAGTCCATTCCTCCAGATACTCCTGCAAGGCCCTCAGGATGCAGGATCGCCAAGACTTGCTCCTCCCATGTTGTAAATTCTGGGGAAGGAGGTGGGGGTCCGCCTCCAGTCCGCTGCACCGCGATGTTGTGCCTGGATACCATTGAACGCACCTTCCCCCGTAGGTCGTTCCACCGCTTCCTGATGTCGTCCCTATTTCTTGGGTGCTGTCCCACAGCGTTGACCCTATCGACTATTCTGCCCCATCGCTCCATCTTCCTGGCAATGGTGGTGTGCTGCACCTGTGTCCCGAAGAGCTGTGGCTCTACCCGTACAATTTCCTCCACCACGACCATGAGTTCATCCTCGGAGAACCTGGGGTGTCTCTGCGGTGCCATGGGGTGGTGTGGATGATGTGTGGGGTGGATTGTGTGGTGATGTGTATTGGTGTGTTGTGTGAAGTGCGTGGAAATATTGCTGGGTGAAAGTAAAATGCGCGTCTGGGTGCTCAGTTCTCTTTTTCTCAGTGCGTGGTCCCGATTCTGTAGGAGTGGGGGTTTGTGGGTGATGTGGGTGTGTGTTTTATATTGTGTTGGGTGTGTGGGAGTGGTGTTTGTATGTGTATCAGGTGCGTGTATTTTGAATTGTCCAATGTGGTTGTGTTTTGTAAGTGTGTGTGTATTTTGAGCGCGGCGGTGTGTACCGCCAATGGATTACCGCGGTTGAGAGACCGCCGCGTGGATTCGTGTGTCGTGATAGTGTGGCCGTATTTCTGTTGGCGTGACGGTGGAGGTTTGGTCATCGCCAGTTTCTCGCTGGCCTTTGGTGTGGGAGACTTTTGTGGATGTCTGTATTTTGGTGCTTTGCCTGTTGTGGGTCAGAATGACCGTGGCGGTTTACCGCGGCCGCAGCGGTATGTTAGCGTCTTCTGACAGCGGTAAGCGGCTTTTACCACCAAGGTTGGAATGACCACCACTGTCAACAATCTGAAGTTTTTAATTATTCTTTTCTGAAGTTGTTGTATGCTTCTTTAAGGACAATTGTTTAATAGCTGATATGAAAAAGTGCATCCTTCTTCAAGGACAGTTGTTCAGTAGTTGACAAGAAGAAGTTAATCCACACACCAAGCATCTTTGGGGGTCATTATGACCCTGGCGGAAGGCGAAGAACCGGCGGTAAGACCGCCAACAGGCTGGCGGTCTTACTTTGTGGAATTATGACCATGGCTGTTACCGCCATGGTCATCCGCCGGTTCTCCGTTCCGCCCGCCAGGGCGGAGACGACCGCCGGGCTGGAGACCTGGGTCTCCAGCCCGGCGGCCGTCACTATACCGCCGGCGGTATTTGGACCCGGCTTACCGCCGTGGATTTCCAGTGGTTTGAACCACCATGAAATCCATGGCGGTAAGCACTATCAGTGCCAGGGAATTTCTTCCCTGGCACTGATAGGGGTCTCCACCACCTCCCACCCCCACCCCAACTCCCTCCTCTACCCCCCACCACCCCTGCCGCCCCCTCCCCACCCCGACCCCCAACATCACTTCACCCATACCCACACGACACGCACGCAGGCACCACCTACATACTTACACGCATACACGCCAACATACATGCCTGCATCCACACACACAGTCATACACGCACACCCACATTGAAACATACACGCACACATCCATACAGACATACCCACAGACATACACACACTCACACACCCCCTCTACATACATACACGCACACCCCCATGCACCCACACAACACCCCCCACCCCCTCCCCTCATGGACGATCAACTTACCTGGTCCGACGATCCTCCGGGAGGGGACGGGAGCCATGGAGGCAGCCCTGCCGACACCACACCGCCAACAGAACACCACCACGGAGAATCACAGGACGTGATTCTCTGGGCGGTGTTCTGTTAGCGTGGCGGTGGAGCAACCTCCACTTCCCCGCCACCCGCCAGTATGGCTGTTGGCGGCTCAGCGTCCGTAAAAGGATGGAGAGCTGCCAATGGTCATAATAGGCCGAGCGGCAAACCGCCACCACTGGCGGTCTTCCGCACGGCGGTCCCTCGGCGGTCTTTAGAAAAGACCGCCGAGGTCAAAATGACCCCCTTTGTCTACCTCATGTGTATGAGTAGATATCAAGCAACATATACTCCAAAATACTAATGTAATGTTCAATATATCTTTGTTGAGGTGTCCTCTGTACCTTTGACTTAGGGCCTGATTTAGGCTTGGTGGATAGGTTGCTCCATCACAAATGTGACTGATATCCTGCCCACCCCTTCCGATCCTCATACACACACCCCACTCCCTCCGATCCTCACACACACACCCTCCACCCCCTCTGATCCTCATACACAACTCCCCACCCCTCCGATCCTCAGACACCCCGCCCCTCCGATCCTCGCCTCAAGGAAACCCCAGGTGACTCTGGCTTCTCCCCCTCTGAGAAATCTCTCCTCACAACCCACAGACTCCCAGATGGATGTCAACCCTCTATATGAAAAACTTCAGCAGACTGAACGAGAGAGCAACACATACTGGCATAGGCAAATGCTGTCTTCTGTGGGGATCAAATCTTGGAACAACAGTCTTCTGTGTGAGAGGATAGTTGTCACATGGGGCAACCATGCACAGCATCTCCCTTCCGGGACACTTTCCAAGACTGATAGAGTGTAAAATTTGGGTCCATGAAAACATAGCAAAATGACTCCGGGACACCACATTTTTCCACTTGGAGCATCTCCAGGTATTCAGGGAGGGGAATTCAAGGTGCTATGCCATGGTCAGACAGCTCATATAGACCGTCTCACATAGAGGTCTGGATCAACCTTCATAGCCAAGTCAGGTGTTCAAGCAACAGGGAGTCAAAAATTATGAGCTGGACCCACTACTCCCAACAACACTTTACACAAAACTGCTTCCCCCACCAAGCTCAAACTGATCCTCGACCTGATGTGGGCCCAATGTTGTATGGTCATGGATGCGAAGGGGCCTCCCATGAGGGCATACCAACCACAGAATGAAAACTTCATCCAGCAGAAATGTATTCTTAGAAACCCTTATTCATTTTATTACACATCACAAGGAAAATTACTTTGAATCACTGTGAACTAAAGACCTGGTTTGAAAGCACAAGATAATGAATGGGGCTAATGGAAGTGCAAAGTAGGGCCCACTAGCCCTAGCACTGATGTTTACTTCTTTTTGAGTTGGTGTACATATGTGATTAGGCAGAATGTCGTCAATCACAAAGCAGGAGAGCCAATGGCTGAAATGTACTGACACATTGCCATAAGCTATTGCAGTGAGCAACGGCAGAAAGTGAAAGACAACAGATCAGTGTATAAACAGGGCTGACTCAAAGACCTTGTTGGGCCGGCGTCTGCACAGCATCCCGGCTGAGCTGGCCCTTTAAGGGGTGGAGCGCATAGCTTCTAAGGCCACGTGCTGCACTGAGATGCTTGTTTGTTGTTGTTGCATGCTTCCTGTACCTACCTTTTTCATTGGTGTCTTCTGTTGGCATCTTCAGCTTCCGCTTCCTCCTTCACCCGAAAGCTCGGTGTTACTCCATCCTGCTTTCTTGTGACAGTTTCACCCATGGCATTGTGGTCTTTGGGTTCCCTTCTTTTTCTCCTCACTCACAGTTTGCCTTCTTTGTACCTGCAAAAGGAAAGAAACAACACATTCAAGCAGCAATCTCATTCATTTGGAAACATTACTTTAACTTGGAATTTAACAGAAAGAGACTTGTCTGAGCACTCTCCATATAGATGAAAATGGTGAAGCTAACCATTTTCCTTTTCCAGCATTCTTCCGAGCTAAAAGAAAGAATATTGATTACTTTTATGAACTAATGAACAGTTAAAGACATCATGAGTGACATGCACCTAAACTGTGTATTTGATGAACTAATGAACAATGATATTCACTATAAGTGACATGTATATAAATTGCGAATGTGAAGCACTGAGGAACAGTGATAAACCAATGGATGAATAATGATATAAAACCCTGTAGGGTATTAAGGTAAATGGACTATAATGTGATGAATTATTTTTTTGGTATATTGATTTTCTGAACCAAATGACATTATGTGCAAAAGGTCATGTGGTTAGACAATATGCAGCCTCCTTGAAACCAGAGCCTAAATAATTTGGGTACGTGTTAGGTGATTCTTTTCCTTGCTCATACATAGTGAATCATGGTCTTATGACAGTCTGGTGAAGTTAACAGTTTTGAGTTTTGGTAGAGCAACAAAGTGAATGCAGTCATAAGGTGCACCCAAATAGCTAGGAGGAAAGGACATTAGGTATGTACAGATAGGCTACATTTTTCTGAAGTATTGACAGTTATGTTATGAATGTCTTAGCTCTTCTCAATTTTTTAGAAGCTGGATTACAAACCTGATGTTGCCAGGTAGGAGGCTGGAGTTTGCCTGAGCAGCTTCCCCCTTCATCCCATTGGGTCAGGTGTAACCATCTTGTGATCTGCTTGAGCCGCAGGGATGCTGGGAATTGCAGCATGTCCATTTCACTCAGGCGAAAAGGTTGGCCTGGCAGAACACTGACTGAATTTTCACCTGAGTGAAATGGAGACACGTGAGGTCACCCTGGCTGATCTTGCTCACATGATTGGCTATATGCAAAAAGAAACCCAGGTGCTATTACAGTGAATAAATGCTTTACAAGTACCTTCTAATATTATTTCAACTGTTTCACAGTTGGACCAAGGGAAGAATGGGCTGGATCTACGCCGGTAATTCAAGTTATCACTCCAACCTACTATTTCTTTAGCCCTTCCTGGGTGTTTTTTTAGATCCCACAAAATGTGCCACCTTCATAAACCAGTGTCAATTACATTCTATTTGCAAACCAGCTTGTTTTCTGAATGACCAATCTAAGATGTCTTTTGTCTTGTCCTATTTGGGGGGGTACAGCTGCAACATAGTTGATCCCCATGGTAGAAATGATGATCTACTGGTATATAATTATCCGGCCTTTAAGCCTGAGTTGAAAAAGTGATTTGATTGTCACACATTCATTCAGTCTGTGCATACTGACAAGGCAACAAAGATATACTTACCTTCATCACTATGTTCAATTGATTAGTGGGAGAATCTGGGAGGCCAGAAGGTAAAAGGAGTTCCCTGTTTTATGAAGGGTTACATCATGAATTCAAAGATCTGCTGGCCCAAGTGTTTGACCCTCTAGAAAACTGTAGTAAATTAATAGACCTGGTAGTAAAGGTGGATCATCGTTTGGCAGAGGGTAGGCAGAACAAAGAACAACCTGAAACTAAGATAGTGGTTCATAAGGAAAAAAGATCTGACTCAGAGAATCCTGAAGAACTGGAACCCATGCAGATAGGGAGTCTGAGAGGACTGTTAAGTAACACGGAAAGACTAAGATGTAGAACATTAAAACTTTGTCTGTTCTGTGGAAACAAAGGTAATTTCCTATATTACTGTTCCATTAAACCCAAGAGAAAAAATGAGATAGGAAAGCAGAACACCCAGAACCCAGTGAGGTGAGTGTTTCAGGTGTACAGACTGATCTAGCTTCAAGAACACTAGCACAAATGTCTTATATCCAACATTACCATCATTTTTATGTAACAGCTCACTAGTCTAGACTAGACTGTTCTGTCTAGCTTTAAACTTTTGGTTCATTAAGGAGCCACAGGTAATTTTATAGATCAATCCCTTGCTGCATTATATGGCAGCCCATGAGAAAAGAAAGCGCAGATGGATTAAGTCATAACCACTGATGGGAGTGCTCTGAGGTCAGGTCCCATAACATTTGCTACTACTGCCTTGGCACTCGATATACAGCAAACTCATAGAAAGATGATTACATTTGATCTTATACAAGCTTGGCTATTCTGGGAACACCATGGTTGGAGACCCATAATCCAGCCATAGATTGGATAAGTCATGAGTTTACCTTTTGTTCTTCCTATTGTAGGAGCAGTCTTTTGAAAAAAAGACTCATTTATTTCCAAACACGATAGCAGCAGGATAATTAGATGTAGCTGCTCCTCAGATTTCCCCATGCTACCAAGACCTGGCAGATGTTTTTGATAAACAAAGGGCTGCTACTCTCCTACCACATTGCCCATATGATTTCCAGTTTGATCTGATCCCTGGGGCCTGCATACCGTGTAGTAGGATCTATGCACTAATAAAAAAAGAATTGATCCATCTTAGGAAATATCTGGATGAAATGTTAAGGATTGGGTTTATCAGACCATCCCGTTTCCCAACCTCATCCTCTTTATTCTTTGTACCTAAGAAGGGGAGTGAGTTACATGCCTATATTGATTATAGAGCTCTCTATTATATTACAGTGAAGAACCACTATCCTCTGCCTCTCATTTTCAGTCTAATAGATCAAGTAAAGGATGCTCTGGGTTTTACAAAATTAGATTTGAGGGGCAGTGTTGGGTGCATCTGGAAGCAAGGCCCCAGAGATTGGCACCATCAGTGCTGCCACCCTCAGGGGCCTACCCTTAGTATCCCATGCCCGGGGTATCTAAGTGCCATCTACTAGAGACTTATAGTGGCAGCTAAAGATGTTTTCAATTGAGCAGATGCATCACAACAGTTTTGGGGAAAGAGATCTGGCCAGGGAACCTGGTTAGCAGGGGCCCTGGGCACTAACAACTTTGAGGCTACATGATTTACCAGGCACAAATTGGGGAGTTAACCATGTCAAAAGAGACCTTTTCTCACAACCTCTACCTAGGAAGGGCTTTGTTCTGAATCCCAGAGAGCAGGATCTCTTGCCCCAGAGATTCAGACTCTTGTCGGGTGGTGGCAGGCTGGTTGTGACTGGCCAGCAACCATGCCAGAGTAGTTCGTTTTTGCAGGGAGCACCTCTAAGGAGACCCCCTGTGTACATTTTGTAATACATCTAATACTGGTACCTGTTTGAATTTATCATTCTGAGTTGTTTGATACCAAATAACCCATGGTTGAGAGTGGCCATCATGTAGCTGTGTAACTCATATTGACCAGTGTCCAACACATGCATTTAACATGGCTGCTCTGTTCACTCACTATGTCCCAGGTTTGGCAGGGACACAGTGGGGGCATATTTCTCATGCACCTCCGCCCACACATAGAATATAGTGTACCCTGCCTTGAGGTAGAATGCATGCTAGAGGAGTGGCTGACCTATATTGCATGCAGTGTCTAGTGGACTGGGCACACAGGCTGTGTGCCATGTCGAGTTTGCATTTTTGGATTGCACCAGGTCACTCAGGCTGCAATGGTAGTGCTGGGTGCATCTGGATGCATGGCCCTAGAGGGTGGCATAATCAGTACTGCTGCCCTCAGGGGCCTACCCTTAGTACCCCATGCTCTGGGTACCTAAGTACCATTTACTAGGGACTTATAGTGACAGCTAAAGTGTGTCTCCAAGTGTGCCAATGTATCACAACATTTTCGGGGAAAGAGATCTGGTTCAGGGAACTTTGTAAGCAGGGCCCTGTGCACTAATAACTTTGAGGCTGAATCATTTACTAGGCAAAATGTGTAGGCCCAACCATGTCAAAAGAGGCCTTTTCTCACAAGAATTTGTTAGGCAGCACTTTTGGGGGCCTACGCTTATGACTGTAACAAAAAATATGTACAAAGATGTGTTGTTTGTGCACAGAATAAAAAATCTCCATCATGTACCTACTGGCCTATTATACCCCTTGCCCACTTCTCCACACCTATGGCATACAATTTTCCTAGATTTTATAGTAGAACTGCCCACAGCTGACCACGGTTACACTGCAGTTATGGTCACTGAAGATATGTTTTTAAAAATGGCTAATTTTGCACCGTTATCAGTTTTACCTACTTTTAGAGTACTTGCAGATGTCTTTTTGCAATCCATTGTATGTTTGCATTATTTACCTTCAATAATTGTGTACAATCGAAATCCTCAGTTTATATCAAAGTTTTTGAAATCATTGTGTGGGATCTTACAGATAGACGTCCATCTGTCCATTGGTTATCACCCACAAACATCCAGTCAGACAGAAAGGGTCAATCAATGTTTAGAGCAATACATCAGGTTTCAAGTACTGAGTGATCCTGTAATGTGAAATAAGTCTTTTGGGCTACAGAGTTTGCCTACAATAATGAACAACACAGTTCTACCGAAGTTACCCCATTTGAATGTAATTATGGTCTGCATCCCCGTTTTCTGTTGCCTTCCTCCACCCATATTACTGAAGTCCTAGCAGTTCAGGATTAAATAGATCACATATAGGTCATTTAACAAACAGCAGAAGCTAACTTGGATCAGGCGAAGCTGATGTATCAACAGAATGCAGATGAACATCGTAGAGCAATCCCTGAACTGGACTTACATCCATAAATACTTGTACACCCTGTTTTTCATATGTGTTTGTTAAAACCGGTTGCCCTCAGAACTACACTCCCTAAGAAACCTCCAGTGGTAATGATAAATGATGAACCAGAATTCTAAGTGGAGGTGATCTTGAATTCCAAACGGGTTTTATGTGATTCAATGGAAAGGTTATGGACCTGAGGATTGCACCTGGGTGCCTACCTGTCATGTACACGCCCCTTGACTTATTTGCCTCTTTCACAGGGGTATCCTGATAAACCCAAGCCTGTGGGGGGTGTACTGTTGGTCCACAGCCTGACAGACCTGTCTAAGCATGTTTATGTCAAGGTAAAAGTCTATTCACATCGTTCACTGCCGAGAATGAGGAACTTAAAGAAAACATAATGTCCAAATCTAAATTCACGTCCAACTTAAATTAAAAGTCATTCACCCAACCCAGATGCTTTCTCATACCTACTATACTGGGTTGAGGTCAAAGGTTCCTGGTCATCCCCAGGATAGAATAGGAGGACCACTTGGAGTTTCTTCTGGTGCAGGTATCTAGGGCAGAGAAACAGGATCTGACACATCCCGAGTAGTAAGGCTAATTAAGGTAGTTTGGAGGTGCATGTGCACTGAGACTCAACAATACAATGGGTAGGTAGGGACACTACCTGCACCTGGTGGTGTGCTCAGCCTCTACATGTAGTCTCTTGAACTGTGACCTTATCACTCTTTGGGCAGGCACATTATTTCTGCTTCTATACTCTCTGTCTTCTTCAAGTAGAGGTATATTCTTTTGACCACTGAGCTGATGAAGTCCTTGTTCCTCTTTGTCCCTGGTCCTGTCATTCTACTCTTCTTTTTTGGCTGGCAGCTGAAAAGGAAAGGTAAGAAAAGAAAGGCTCACAAGCGTATATGTCAGCTACTTCATGTGTATAAAATATGTCAATACTAAAATAATCACATTCTCCAAGAGTCACATTGTCACATACCCCACTCTCCCTTTCAATGCAAGGTTGAGATTCACACACACTACTTTGTTTAACAGTGAGTGGCTAAGGATAACAAAATTGCATCTGTAGCCTATGGTACTTCCTAAACATAAACCTTTGACAGAGATCTATCTGGAGAAACATCACTGAAGCAATGGGACACCTTGAACTTCTCAAACAAGGTCACCTGCACATTTGCTAATGGTGGAATGTAAGCATGATTCCAGGGAGAACTAACGGTGACTTATGGGTAAGCATGACTATTAGTTGGACATGCACTGGCATACTTCTGTGAGCCCAGTGTATATACATATCTTGACAATCACGAAAAGTCTTGGGTTGCTTGAGTTCCAGTTCAGGGAGGACCTGGACTGTCAGTTCAGGCTGGACTGTTTCTACTGGAGCTGGGTCATGACCGATCTGATTTGCATAGAGCTAGCTCAAAACTGAGATCGCATGGTGGACAAAAACACAATGGGCTGGAGTGTTACCCTGACAATTACAGGGAGTAGACAAATTGCAAGCATTCCTCCCATCACCTTTTCTGTGTTTGATGTCATTGTGATACAATAATTCCAGTGGCACAGGAGGCAGCATCTGTTTCTTGTATGAAGGTTACATGTGCATCAGTGTGCCAAAGGATCGGTGTAGAAGTAAATGCTTCTTCTGTGTTTGAAAAGCTTGGCCTTGTTCCTCACCCCATAGACACAGCTGGTTTGTCTTGGTAAGTTGAGTGATAGTAGCAAAGCCCGTTGACCAACCTGCTTTAACTGACCTCACATATTACATTAAAGAAAACACATTAAATCTATAGCGGTGCAAGTTACACTAAACAGTTATGTGTAACTGTTGAATTTAAGTGGGGTTTTGTTTTTAGAATAGTATTCTTTTTTATTAATAGAAGACCTACATACAGCTCCACTTTAACACTTCAACCTTTATTTTTCATACATGTACATATATATCTATCTATATATCTTATCGAGAAAATCCTGCTATTGTAACTTCTACTTTTCACGGCAGGAATGGACAGCACCACAGGCACGGATTAACATATATATATATATATATATATGTACATATATATATATATATATATGAATTGGAACTAAATCAAACAGAAAGGCATACAACACAATTTTTCAGGGCGCTATTGCATGCTTACATACAGCAGGCTTACATACTGTCATACCTAGACTGCTGCAAAAATGGATTTCTTAACCTTGAAGTGAATACACCGATTGCATTAGTGGTGGTCTATTTCCTGACCCTAGCTTCCTTTGCTCGGTCTTCCATAGTTTCCACTAACCTTAAAGCCAAATATCTTAGTATGTGCAAGTGTATCAGATACATAAGGCCTGCTCTGTCTCCTCACCCATGTTTTCTGAGTTCTCCCACTAAGGCTTCTTCTTATAATTTCTAATATCTGGTGTTCCTGCTCCCAACCTGCAAACAAGTCAAGAATCAGATCAGGAAAGAAGAAACTAAAGTAATTGCTAAATAATAGACAAGGAGACAAAGACATTCAATCTATCAGTCAATACTTTATTTGATTTTGATAAAAATCATAAAAGCATGCAACAAAATTACCATACCAATACATTAAAAACAAATCAATGCACAAATAAGTTACAATCTCACAATAATATATGAAAATAATGAATAAAAAGGCCACAAAGCAATATTGCACTGAAAGGGAATGTCGCTGTACCGTAGCCCAATAAGAACCCGTTATCCATTTTTAACTCATGTAAATCATGGACCATAGAAACCTGGATATTTTACCGCAGATAGGTAGAGATGTAATTCGTTGTGAAAACAGTAGAGCAAGGCAACATTGTTTCAATTTATGGTTATGTAAAAGGGGCAGGATAAAACGCCTTCTGGGTACCTTCTAAAATACACAAAAAAATGTCATGCAAAGTGCGTTGATGAGATGAGCCGTCACATAAGCATTTTGCTGAAATATCAGACCAGTCATTGGTTTTAGGAAAAGTTACGAATCCATAAAAACATCAAATCTAAATCTTGTCAGAACAAATCCTTGTTTATGATTATAAACATACTTACGAAAAGGTTGCATGCTGTCTGTAGTAAGCATCATTTGATTATTTATAACACTACGTTTACCTAATTCTAAAGATAGCCTTTGTTCTTTGAACAAGCAGAAACAATACTTTTTTGACTCCCTCCTACTTGTTTGATATAGGGAATCAGGATTATCAAAATAATCTAATCGTCCTAATTCAAGAAGACTCTCATATATTTTACTAACAGGATTTGCAAAGACAATGACGATTTAAGACAGTAATTGGCAATCTTTTGATTTAAGACTGTTTTTTTCGCAAGTCCAGATCTTGTGCCATAACAAAATTGGTTGGACTCTAATTGTGTCTGCTACAAATGGGACATCAGGTTTATTGTGGAAAGCAAGAGAGGAGCTACCTTTAGGGGCAGCAAGGAGTCTCCTAAAGAAGGCCTTCTCAACCAGTTGGAGAGGTTTGATGTTACTTTATCCTCTTACTCCCGCTTAATGCCACAGACGCACACTTGGCCTTATAAATAATGACCATTTAATTCATAGGTCTTTTGCCCTTTAGTTGCAAAATTAAGCGATGATGATGAGGCTTTTATAACGTGCAATTTTCTAATGAACAGTGCCACATATAAAAACCCCTAAGTAGGAAAAGGTAGAGGTGAAATTCAACTTAACACCACTGAACTCAAGATCACGGCACTTTGTGGCTTTTGACCTGCATTTCATTACAAACGTTTTACCCAAATTCATGTTTAAGCCCAAATCCTTTATATAAATAACAAAACAGGTAAGTAACCACTGCATTCCCATGGGAGCGCTAGACATAAACCCAGCATCATCAGCATGGAGCAGGACTAGAATCGGCTGATGTCCAATCTGAGGAAGCTCCGTGAATCGTTCAGCCCAAACTGTACCCATACTATAAATGTACAGCGTGAACAAGAATGGCGCAAGAACACAGCCCTGGCTAACCCTTTTCTCTATGCCAAAATCACGAGTGCATCACACCTAAGTCCATAGCATACCATAGCCCTAAACCCCTGTATACAGCTCTCTGAGGAAATAAATTATTTACTCGTCAACTTCTAACTCAGACAATACTTTCCATAGTTGGACATGCACCACACAGTCAAATTTATTCATAAGTTAATGAATGCCAGAAGCAATGGATCCTTTTTTAATTTGAGTACATTTCCCAGTTAGCAGATTTAAATTAAGTCCCTGTTCGAATTCCCCATTTCCATACCGAAGCTGTACTGCAGATCTGACAGACCCACCCATTCTCCAAGTCTTACCAATAATATTCTACCGTGATTTTCACCAAAGAGTTAACTGGGGAAATGGGTCGATAACCAGCAGGATTGGAACATCCCCTCCTCTTATAAATGTTTAAAATGCCTGTTCTACAGCAAGTCCCCATTAATTTGGTCAAAATTGACCCCTAGAATGGTATAATAGCCTTAAAATTGTTGATGGGGTTTCTGTTGCGACCCAGCACTCTTTCAGTAAGAGTCCTGTTGATCTCATCTATAGGAAAAAATAAGCTTCTATGGTCTCCTGGTGATTTTTCAACAGTGGCATGGTCTGGTCCCAGTGATACCAAATCAGGGACAGAATAGATCTATGAAAAGGGGGGCTCCCAGTCATTCTTGTTAATAGCAATCTTGATTTTGGGGGCACTTTCATTCTTTAAGAGGGGACCATTAATCACACGCCAAAAGGCTGAGCAATTCTTGGTCTCACTTGTTTCAGGTAACGATTCCCAAACAGCATTCTTTGACTGTTTTTTCTTCTTTTTAAGCACCAAACTATAATCCTGTAGGCATGCTTTGACCCCAGGGGAGCACCGGTGAGATTTATGAAAAGCTGCTTTGAAGCACATTTTGGTTGTGGAACACTTAGAATGAATCCAGCCTGATCTAGTATTCCTGATGTTGAGGCACAGGTCTAATTAAGTCTTCTTTAGTCCTTCTAGAAATACAGAGAAAGGCTTCCTTTATTTCATCATCATTTGAAGATGTGTCCAGACATGTGTTCAAAAGCTTCTCTTAGATCAAGGACCATTGTTTCAAGAAAACTAACTGGTTCAACCTGTGTCCAGCGTAAGGAGACAGTGCCTTAAGAGGCTATTTCAATATTGGCAACAGGACACGGTGTGTTATGCCTCTCAACGCTAAACAGGAAGTTAAAATTATCACTCTGGGGATAATGATCGCTCATTATAATTGAGTGAGCAGTAAAATTAGAGAGTACAAACAAAGACATTCACTGATATGGCGAAAAAAATATTTTGGGTGTGGCTTCCATTTTTATGTGGATAGAATGTGTGTGATTGGTTGATATTCATTGAGCAGTCATTACTTTTGATCCTCCCACCCCCACTTGCATTAGCAGGTGAGATGATTAAGAATGTAACTTTGCAGCTATATGTGTTATCTACTATTTCTATCAACATTTGTCTTTAGGCTTTTCAGATATAGATCATGGAAAATTCTGTGCTTCTGCAAAGGTAGAAGCCCCATTGATGTCCACAGAGTAATTGTTTCCTTCTGTCACATCAAAGATCTGAGTAAAGTTTGCTTCCTCAATCCTTCTTCCTTGGGCCTTTAGATAGCAGTTGAGTTGATCAATGGATCTGAATTCTTATCCTTGTGCAATGGTCTGATGCAGGGGTACAGAACAGATGAGATGCATACTGAAGAAAGAGAAAAGTTCTGGACTGAGTTTGCTTAGGTGGCAGCAGCTGTGAAGAGATGGATGTCAATGAAGGCTGATGTGGGACATGGATCTGATAAACAGTCCACTGATCTGCTTGCCCTTAAATTATATCCACATGCTGTCTTGTTGTCACTGCTTTTCTGCCAGAAAAACATAAAAAGAGGGACAGGAATGAGAAATACTCAACGTGGTCGAAGCATGTGGTGATCAAAGGATGTATTCCTTAGATGCAACATTAATATTTATAGTATTAGGAAACTGAAAACTGTGGTGAAATCTCAACAATTTACAGTTAAATGAAATTCTGTTTAAAAGTGTGAAATATATTGTCTGGAACAGCCATAGAATGTTTACTCATGTTTGACTCCACTAATAAATTGAGTTTTTGTCTAGAATAGGTTTTGTGCTAGATGAGTACCCCTGTTGTACAAAATACTATGCTTAGACTAACTTTTAAACTTTTCACCCGTTGGATGTGTGTGGTACCGTGCAACATACATGCAATTTGGGATGTTGAAACATTCCAGCCTCAAGAAAGTGTCATTTATTTTGCTCAAAGCCCTGTCTACTGAAAGTAGTAGATAGGGCTTTGACTGCAAAACCATGGGTAGTGGCATAGGAACACCCATGCACCACCCATGGGACACCGCCTTGATGCAAAGTAACACAAAGAGCTATGTTTGTTACCTTTAAGGCTACTTTACCGCACCAAATGTTTTGGCTTGATAGCTAACACTTTATGAAGAGTTTGTGCCAGTTTGTGTGGCTTTGTGTGACTTTGCACAAAGTATTGCTAAATCTGTCCCTTGTATGTTGAATGAGAGAACATATGCTATTACCAATGGTTCGATACTGAATTTGGATATTGTTTCCTAAGATGTTATATCTCATTCATTGTATGTTCATTGGTGCACGTTTTTACCCTTTAATCATTCATTCAGATAAAGAGCTGTGATTTATGTTCTTCTTTGGGTCAAAGGCTCGCTTAAGTAACTCAATTTAGTCTAACAATTCCCCCAATTTAGGTTCAAGTTAAAAATGAAAGTAACCATTACAATTCAACCTCTAATCAACATTACTACCCTGTTCATCATCCCCACTGTCAGCAATAAAGGCATGTCAATGTGCATTACAGAAGATATTAGAACCACAAAAAATACATACAATTTTATTGAAGTGAGTGTCATATGGACCTTCCATTATTGCATACATACGCTGTTCTAAGTCTCTGTACAAAAGCCATGTAAATATTGAATTTCACACATAGAAAAACACATTCGTAGAGCATTGGCTACCACACAATTACCTATGGGAAACTGGCTAACTAAGAAACTCTTATGGTGGATTGATTAAAAATCTAAATAAGCATTGGCAAAGCTAATAGATATCACCTTTGAATGTGAATGCTGAACTAGTGAAACTGCCTATATTAAAGTTGTGGCACATTAAAACATGTGTGCTTGTATGTTGTGATACATATGTGCACAGGGATAGGGACATGCGCAACATCATGAGACCAAGATTCTCAATTAGCCTTTTTTTATTTTTCACTGTTCCAACATGACCATTTCAAAATGGTAAAGTGAAATTGTATTGTTTTGTATTGAATCTGCATTTATATTTTACTTACTATTCCTGTCCAACCAACAAAGCACTCTGTGGCAAGTAGACTGCTGCTCTGGAATCCAGTATTAGTGTTTAGCTCAGTGATTCCTGGGTTTAGCCTTGTGCTCTTAGACCGTTCCACATGTGTAGGCCAATTTATTTTCAGTTGTATTAACAGCAGTTTAGCACAGTCAACTAGGAAGATATTTGTGAATTCATGCAGTATAATTTGTAGGATGATAGATTAGATAAAGGAGTACTGAGTAGACAGTGGCTCTGACTAAGTGATTAATCTTTGAACACTAGCCTCTCCTCCACATATCTCGTCCCCCAACCATACCACACTAATTCTCTAAAATGGGACACTGTTCAAATTCAATGATCAGTATCCACCCCATTGGCAGTAACCGACCCTACAAACAAAAGTAGCTAAAACTTCCCTCTCCCTAAATTCCACCATCACTGTATCTATTCCCTCCTCTAGCCCCACCCCTCTTGGCTCAAGAAAACAGATGACACAGCCCAAGCTTTCCTCCTGTTTGCACATTTGCAGCGAGCCCCCCACCATGGTATAGCGCTGGCTGCAGTGACTATTAGAAGGTCCTGAAACATGTGGTGTACAAATGTTGTGCTTGGGGAAATGTCAGATTCACACCTGCTGTCCTTTTCGTTTGGCAGCTAGAGCCGCTGCTGCTCTGTGAAGATGCTCTTGCTGTGCCTGCTGCCATGCATTCTGCTGGGGACCCACAACATTTTTTGTCAAGACTGGAGGCTCCTATTATGCTTCTCTAATCGTGCTTTAATTTAATAGCAGCAGTCAAGAAAACTACAGTTCCCGTGAGGCTAGAGTACAGATAGCTAATGGGAATGCAAACTGTATCGTAAGAAACACCAATCATAACAATAGTCCCAGTATAATCATAATACTTGACTGCGACCAGTCCTCTTTTCTTGCTTCTCGCAGTCAAGGTAAGTACTTATTCACATCTTTACTTGCTTACAGCTTGGAAGGTATCGGGTCATCCCAACCTGCCATTCCTATTTCAGCACAGGCTTCAGACTTCATTAACAAAGCCTGGGCCGCAGGTACCAGAAAGGCGTATAGTTCCTCCTGGTCTCTTTGGTCATACTGGTGTATGGGAAGGAATCTCGATCCCATTTCAGCAGATATAATTTACATTATTAATTTTCTAGCTGCGAAAGCCAGTGCTGGTAAGTCTTACAGATCAATCAACATTTACAGATCGGCTATTTCCATGCATCACATTTACATCAACGGGAAACCGACAGGAGAACATCCCCTTCTTTGCCGTCTATTAAAGGGAGTAACATTTTCCATTCCTTCTTTAACCAAATATTCGAAATTATGGGACATTAATGTTGTTTTGAATTTGTTTTTATCTTGCCAAGATAATACAGATCTACAATTGAAAATGTTTTCCTCTAAACTCACTATGATGTTATGCCTAATTTCCATTAAACGGTTATCAGATGTTAAAGTTTTAGATGTTTCCTCTCACCAATTTACTCCTACTGGTGTATGGTTTTCTATCAATAAGCATACTAAGACCAATTTACTTTCTGTATTTTATCCATATTTTCCTAATCAACCTAAACTTTGTGTAGGACAATGTCTTAAGATTTACGAAGACCGCACAGCCAATCTCAGAACGTCTTCCCATTCTCAACTCCTCATCTCTTTTTCGCAAACCTCATAAGCCTGTAGTCTCTGGTACCCTCGCCAGATGGGTTTGTTGGGTCATGTCATTAGCGGGAATCAACACTTCAGATTTTGGGGCTCATTCTTCTAGAGGGACCATGGCCTCCAAGGCTTTCTGGGTGGGTTCCAGACTCAAAGACATTCTGAGATTGGCTGACTGGTCCAATGACAATGTTTTCAGAACTTTTTATTGCAAACCAGTTCATACAGCAACTTCAGTGGTGATTAACATGCTTTCAAAAAGCATAATAGGAACCTCCGGTCTTGACATAAAATGTAGATTTTCCTAGTAAACTATGACAGAAAGTCTTAATTTTATTAAAGACACAGAGGCAAGCATTATCCCTCCACAACTCTCTATAACTGTTGATATTTGTTTCCCTCCCTCACAGCACCAGCGAGTCAACCTCCACCTTCCTCCTAGGAGTCGGATGGGATTTCCAACATCATCTGCCTCTTCGGTGGATCCATCCCATTTCCAGACAGACTAGCTCCCAGATATCCAGATTTCTTCTTCCTTCCAGTCGTGGCTGAACTTGATTCAAGAACTCTTTTCATTTCTGTTGACAGTTTCTGTTGTTCTAGCTATATTTCCTCTGTTCTCCCCTACTGACTAGCCTCTCACATCAAGAAAAGAGAGCTGGTTGCAGTCAGGTATGGTGATTATACTGTGCCTATTGTAATGATTGGGGTTTCTTGCAATACGTTTTGCATTCCCATTGGCTATCTGCGCTCCATCCTCATGGGAACTGTAGTTTTCTTGACTGCTGTTATTAAATTAAAGCAAGATTAGAGAAGCATAATGCTCACCTCCGTGCCTTTAATAAAATGAAGGCTTTCCATCATAATTTACTAGGAAAATCTACATTTTCCAACATCACTTAATTTGTTTTGATTTGAGCCCACATTCCTGTGCACCCAACACCTTTAAAGCTTAATCCCTGCTGTAAAACTCTGGTGGGATGTGTGTCTGTTCCCAGGAGTAGCTGGCACAGTCCACCTTTCACTAACACCAGCCACAAATTACTTCTACAGTGATGCTGAATGCCCTAATGCAGAGGCTACTGTATTGTATTACATTGTATGTTTGTGTAGTGCTTATAACCCCAAACCTATCACATCATGCTGTTGCTTTGTTCACATTATTATAGAGTTTTTCGATTGGTTAGCTTGTGTTAGTAATGCGTTTGGTGTGTGGTCGGGGAAATTTAAATCCAAATGATGATTCTGACTCATGTTCTTTTGTTAACAGTACAATAATCAATGCTTGCACACTGAAAAGTGAAACAGAGGAATTGGTGGCGGAAAATGACCTATCGCTTTTCTCTCATTACAAGCAGGTCACTTGTCTACCCATAGCTCTTTCAGTGCAGTAACACTGTCCTCCCCCATACACTTTGTACTTTAGCATGCTGTGGATCAGGTGGGCTGGATACCCAGCCAGAATACTCATGCAATTAGAAAGTTGAAACAGGAGAACCAATGGATAAGCCAGGGACAGACTCCAGTTCACTGTTCACATACAATTGTAAAGGTAGACACTTGAGACATATAAACAAAGAAGAGGCCACCACGAATTGTCTGCAAGTGGTAGTTGTGGATGTTAGACTCCCCATGTTTCTATCCTAATCCAAACTGGAGTCTTGAGTTGCTTGTGTTCCGGTTCCAGGAGGACAGTGCTGTGTTGTTTGGGCTGCAGTGTTCCTATTGATCAGGGTCAAAACCGATTTTGCAAGAAGCTAGGTGCAAACTGAGTTGACATGATTTGCAAAATAATGATAAGCTGAGATGCAGCCTTAAGTAGTTACCAGTAGATAAGATTAATTCAAGCATTCCATCCATCACTTTTTTGTACACTTCACTGTGAGGCCCTAAGACGGATATTTTGTTGAAATGAATGTAATTTGATTCACTTACAAGTGTGCATAACTGTAAAACAAGACCTTTGGCAGCAAGCTAAAATAAATACAGCTAACTAGATATCAACAAGATTCTTTTATGCACTTACTAACATCCTTATATTAGCTGTTAAAATGTACCACATTTGACCGCATTTATAAAGTAATTTATTTGAGTTCCTTAAAAACTCCATTTCTATCAGCAATGGTACTAAGAGTATCGCCATTAAAATTAGGCCGTCCAAATACTAATATTGGCCTTCAATATAAAGTTTTCATTTTAGCTCAAAGTAGTCCCTGGTTGTACAATTCCATTTATAAAATATATAGATAGTTGTGTGAAGAAATCCTTGAAGAATGGCTTCATCTATAGCTTCACCTGCTCTGTGGGATACCAGAAACAACAGGTCTGTAAGATTATCGTTTGGATCTGGTAATAGAAATTGTGATCAAAGCTCTCTTTAGCACAATGAACTTATTTTGGTGTAAATAACAAGGACATTAAGATTAATGATGACTTTTGGTTCCAAGAACTACAGACTGTCTTCAAATATTTGACTGTGTAGACGAATAAACAGTTTAGCCTTCCATTTTTACCTGTTGTTAGATATGTAATGTTATTAGGATTTGTATGACTCAACTAATTACCAGTGAGGGTATTCCAGTGCAAGAGCAGGCAAGAAGGCATAAGGCTAGGGTGTAGAGTGTCCGTTCAGGAGAGTTAGCCAAAGGGCCAGGTCTCAGCTTCTTGTTAAAATCAAGAAGTGAGCAGGAGGCCCTAATGTGTTGAGGGAGGTCGTTCCAGGTTTTGGGTGTGTTTTAAGAGAATGCTTAACCTCTGGTTCTGCTTTTGTGAAATGCAGGGGTGGGTGAGTGAGTGAGAGTGCGGCTGAGCGCTGGTGTCTTGTGGATTGGTGAAATTGGAGATGGTTGTTCAGGTATGCTGGTCTGATGTAATGCAGTGCCTTGTATGCATGTGTGAGGAGTTTGAATTTGCTGTGTGTGTGACTGAGAAGCCAGATCGCAATGGTGGAGCAAGATGTGGATGCATCATGGGAGGTCAAGGATGAGTCTCACTGTGGCTTATGAATGGTTTGGAGTCAGTGTAGGGTATAGTTGGAAATCCTGGCATCGAGTGTGTTGCTATTGTCTAATCTGCTAGTGAAGAGGTCTTGTGTGTCAGTGCGTCTAGTGCTCAGGGGTACCCATTTGAAAATCTTGCAAATCATGCAGAGAATGCAGAAGCAGGAGGAACTGGCTGCATTGACCTGTGCTGTCATGTTGAGCTGGGATGATTCACAAGTTTCTGGTGTGGTCATTAGATGTGGGTTCAACTGCTGCTGGGCACCGGGTGTAGTCCCAAGGAGAGGTCTTGCTCCTGAAGATCAGTACTTCTGTCTTGTCGGAGTTCAGCTTCAGACAATTAGATCTCATCTAATCTGCTACGTTCGTCATGCAGATGAAGAAGTTGTTTCTGGTGATGGTGGACTTGTTGGATGGAATAAGATATGATGATAGCATTGACATGTGGTGTTATTAAGTCATTTTTCTGACTGAGAGATTAATGTACGTGTACACATGCATCTTAAGGAAATTTAGCCCTGATATACACTTCTTTAAGGTTATCCACCACTCAGTGAAAAACCTTTTCAGATTTTATTGGACAAGCTTCCAGAACAAAAAGCCAGGCATCACCAAAATAAACTGAATTCGGATGATATGGGCCGAATCTATTTGTTTCTAAGGTGCCACATGATAGATGATTGGTGTTCTGAAAAAGATAATGTTACATGTCAGAACAGGACTTGTAGCAACATTGTGTTCTCCTGACCTCATGGTATGTGAACAGAAGGGTGATTTTCTTTTAACCTTGTGCACAGTGTGTAGTGGGAGGTTTTTACACGCTCTGCCTGGCCAGTATTGTTGTCTCTCTGACTGTTGGGGGGTGTGTTCTGGTGGGTTTACATAGCTCGGATGCAGGAGTATGTTGGAAGAGTATGCTTTTCCAGGTGTTTGCCAACTGTGTCACATTCAAATATGGTATCAGCCTTTTTCCCTATGGTATTATTTCCTGCCTAGATCATGTTACAGAACAATTTATCACAATGCTTTGTTCCCTGGTTTTTGTTGCCTTCATAGCCCAATCGCCTGCATAATTTGTTTTGAATTCTTTCTTCCAGGATATTTTATACTGGGCTATTTCTGAAACCTGAATCCTGAACGAACTGCTAACGCGTCCCTTTATGTCATGTCAGTTTTATACACATTAGGACTTGTTTTAGGACGATGAATCTTTGGACCCAGTGGTGAGACACCGCAGGACGAGATAACTGATCAGTATGTCAAGCAATATATCAATGACGTAATCAATATTTATCACCACAATATATTTTACTTTAGAATAAGACATTAATCAAGTTGTCGACGCGACCATGACCTTTCAGCCATGAATAACCACACCTTTGTTATAATTTTTATGAGTTTTATTCCCTATTGATTACAATCTACTAATAGAAGTGTCAATCTCAAAACCAAGAAGCAAAAGAGCATAGTCACAATATGGCAACTGTGATAAGATTTCAGTAACCCAATGATTACAAACATAAGGATATAACACAGAGTAAACATAGATCAGAATACAAAGAATATCATGTAAGTCTCAGTTCAGCATAGCACAATGTCAGTCTCGTCTATTTGTCAGACAGGGTAATCACCTAACCTAACCACTAATTAGCATCAGCATGTTGGGCTTCATGCAAAATAATTTAGAACATTAATTTAGAAAACATGTAACTATGGTCTCTATTAAAAAAATACAGCAGTTGGTACAATCAATCAATCAATCAAGAAATTTGTATTGCGCGCTACTCACCCAGAGGGTCTCAAGGCGCTGGGGGAGGGGGGACCGCTACTGCTCGAACAGCCAGGTCATGAGTTGCTTCCTGAAGGAGAGGTGGTCTTGGGTCAGACGGAGGTGGATGGGGAGGGAGTTCCAAGTCTTGGCTGCCATGTAGGAGAAGGATCTTCCTCCCATGGTGACTTTTCTAATGCGTGGCACGTCGATCGTAGCTGGCGGGTGGGAGTGTAGAAGGTCAGGCGGTTGTTGAGGTACCTGGGGCCCAGGTCGTGGAGGGCCTTGTGTGCGTGGGTGAGGAGGCGGAATGTGATTCTCTTGCTGACGGGGAGCCAGTGCAAGTCTCTCAGGTGTCCGGAGATGTGGCTGTGTCGGGGGATGTTAAGGATGAGGCGTGCAGAGGCGTTCTGGATGCGTTGGAGTCTTTTCTGTAGTTTGGCCGTGGTTCCGGTGTAGAGGGTGTTACCGTAGTCCAGTCGGCTGGTGAGGAGTGCCTGGGTGACCGTCTTCCTGGTTTTGGTGGGGATCCATCGGAAGATCTTTCGGAGCATGCGTAGGATGTTGAAGCATGATGATGAGACGGCGTTGACTTGTCTGGTAATCGAGAGGGAGGAGTCCAGGATGAAGCCCAGGTTGCGTGCGTGGTCCGTTGGTTTGGGTGCGCTGCCCAGGGCAGGGGGCCACCAGGAGTCGTCCCAGGCAGAGGGTGATGATCCAAGGATGAGGATTTCCGTCTTGTCTGAGTTCAGTTTCAGGCGGCTGTTCATCATCCACTCGGCTACGTCTTTCATCCCTTCGTGCAGGTTGGTTCTGGCGGTGGCTGGGTCGTTGGTGAGGGAGAGGATCAGCTGGGTGTCGTCGGCATAGGAGATGATGTTGAGGTTGTGATGGCGTGCAATGGCTGCGAGGGGGCTCATGTAGACGTTGAAGAGGGTGGGGCTGAGTGATGATCCTTGTGGTACGCCGCAGATGACTTCGGTGGCCTCGGATCTGAACGGGGGGAGGCGTACTCTCTGGGTTCTTCCGGCGAGGAACGAGATGATCCACTCTAGTGCCTTCTCTTGGATTCCGATGTTGCTGAGGCGCTGCACTAGGGTGCGGTGGCAGACAGTGTCAAACGCTGCGGAGAGGTCCAGGAGGATGAGGGCCGCTGTTTCCCCGTTGTCGAGCAGGGCTCGGATGTCGTCAGTGGCTGCGATGAGGGCGGTCTCGGTGCTGTGGTTGGCTCGGAAGTCGGACTGCAAGTGGTCGAGGGATCCATTAGTCTCAAGGAAGGCGGCTAACTGTCTGTTGACGGTCTTCTCGATGACTTTGGCAGGAAACGGGAGGAGAGAGATGGGGGCGGTAGTTCTTGAGGTCGGTAGGGTCTGCTGATGGTTTCTTCAGGAGGGCGCTGAGTTCGGCATGCTTCCAGCTCTCCGGGAAGGTAGCGGGTGTTGAAGGAGCAATTGATGATGTCCCGGGGATGGGGTGCGATGACGGAGTCGGCCTTGTTGAAGACGTGGTGGGGGCATGGGTCGGTTGGTGATCCGGAATGGATGGTGTTCATCGTATGGATGGTGTCTTCGGTGCTGACCGGGGTCCAGGCGCAGAGGGTGGTGTTGGGGGGCGTCGATGTGGTGGTTGGGTGCGTGGTCTGTGCGCCGAAGCTGTTGTGTATGTCGGCGATCTTGCGGTGAAAGAACGAGGCGAGTGAGTCGCAGAGGTCTTGTGAGGGGGTGATGTCGTTGTTTCCGGCGCTGGGGTTGGAGAGCTCTTTGACGATGCTGAAGAGTTCCTTGCTGTTGTGTGCGTTGTTGTCTAGTCGTTCTTTGAATGCTGTCTTCTTGGTGGTGTGGATCAGCTGGTGGTGTTTGCGGGAGGCGTGCTTGAGGGCGGTCATGTTGTCTGTAGTCGGGTTTTTTCGCCAGGCTTTTTCGAGGGTGCGGCAGTTCTTCTTGGAGTTCTTGAGGTCGTTGTTGAACCAGGAGGCTTTCTTGCTGTTGGGCCTGATGGGATGGGTTTTCAGAGGTGCAAGGTTGTCAGCGCAGTTGGTGATCCACTGTGTGAGGTTGTTGGCTGCTTGGTTGGGGTCCGCTGAGCTGGCGGGAGGGTTCTGGCTCAGTGATGTGGAGAGCTGGTCGGTGGTGATCTTGTTCCAGCTTCTGCGGGGAGCCTGTTGTGGGTGGTGGTGAGTCGTGGTTCTTCTGAAGCTGAAGTGGACGCAGCTGTGGTCTGTCCAGTGGAGTCCGGTGGAGTGGCTGAAGGAGATGTACTTGCTGGAGGAGAAGACTGGGTCAAGCGTGTGTCCAGCGTAGTGGGTGGGGGTGTTCACCAGTTGCTTGAGTCCGAGGTTGGCGAGGTTGTCCAGCAGGGTGGTGGTGTTGTTGTCGTTGTTGTTCTCCAGGTGGAAGTTGAGGTCCCCTAGGAGGATGTAGTCAGCGGAGGAGAGGGCGTGAGGGCTGATGAAGTCTGCGATGTCTTCGCTGAATTGTGTGCGGGGTCCTGGGGGTCTGTAGATGAGGGTGCCTCTGAGTGTGGTCTTGGGGTCGGTGTGAATCTGGAAGTGGAGATGTTCGGCAGCTGTGAGGGTGTCGTCGGAGTTGGTCGTGATGCGGATGATGTTCTTGTGGACGATGGCAATGCCTCCTCCTGTCTGGCGGTACGGATGCCCTCCGTAAAAGGAAAAGCAAGCAGACAAATTACAGTAGCATTGTCATAATTACACTTCAAGGATTAAGTCAGCACACAGGATCAGTCTTCGTCTTCAGGACATCAGTTGTATCGCCGTCAGTATACTTCGACTAAGGGCAGGGGACACATCCCTCTTAAGGAGGAGAAGTGTAAGGGCAGTCTAAGGATAAGGATGGTTTATTTAAGCCTTAAATCACCAAACAGAGTGACAGAGTTTCTGGATAAAATCGATAGCATTCCCTACCTAATTCCTCCCGTCCCTTTGTGACATGAGTTTTTATCACTTTTTCGTAATCCCTTCCCCCAAAATTCTATTGGATATTCACTATACCCCACTATCTTTGACCTATCAAATTATACATTAGGTAATCCCAATTGTCACCCCACGATAAGTTATAACACTTTGATTGGTCTTCATAATTGACGTCTTCGTAGGTGGCACATCCGGGGGGTTTCATCACCATCTTGGCACGTTTCTCGGGTCATGAGCTTCTTTGTCCACGGTTCAATGTCCTTGTACATTCTTTCGTATACTTTTGTTTCAAAATCTGAATAAGACTTATACTAAGGCAACTAGCATGCGGATGAGAACAGGATGAAATTGGCTACATGAAACGAAGGAAAAGAACAAATGCAGGGTCATGGCCCTTTATGAATCAGCACGCTGAAAAACAGAGAAAAATGCTTTAATATAAGAGCTAGGCAGCTAAATCCACAGCTCACGCTAACTTAAGGCCAATGGGTTTTAATACAATATTGTAAACGCCAATATAAGTTCGATTAATTATGATACAAGCAATCATTTCTTATAACCGATATTAGTCTGTGTGCACGATAGTAATTTCACGTTTCATTTACATAATTCAAATACACGTTAAGCAACTACTATTTATTGTCGTTTTCTATGCAGCATTGTTAGGCATTTATATAACATTTCACGTTTAACATATGTAATATTTAAACTACTCTCTCTCAGTCCCTCCTCTGATGACGCTCGTCATCACACAAACCTTTTACTTTTAATTTTTCACCTTGCGCATAATACGCATTTCAACATCTTGCCCTTTATGCAAACTTTCCCAAATTTCGTTGAACATTTTCTCTCTTTCACTTTCTTAGTTTCTCCTGGTTCTTTTAGTCCAATTTCTCTTTATTTTGTCATTAATTTTGCATGCCCCCCATAATCCTAATAGACAAACCAGAACAATTAATAGACCCATAAAATTTTTTGCAAGTACCCCATTCCAAATGTTGGTAAACCAGCTCCCAACCCTGGCAATTCCTTTTCTAAATTTCTCCCAAACACCAAGTTCTTTCAAATCCTTCAAATCTGTACTGTCTCTAGTAAGGTTAGTAAGCATACTTCTAATCTTTTTACTGTTATCTGGAATGAATGAACAACAATGACGCTCGTTGAGCATCTTGCAGACCCCCCACTCTTTGCTAAAAGAATGTCTAAAGCAAGCCGATTTTGAAGAGTCATAGCTCTTTCTGCAGCAAGTTCAGTATCCATCAGGAGTATAGCCCCTGTAAAATTTGTCAACATGTTATCCACAATAGTAGACAACTTCTGAATCTTCATAGAATTTAAGATAACCCCTACTGAAGGGATTATAGCTCCAAATATGTCACCAATGACAGCCGCCACTGATTCTCGTTTTTGTCTAGGATGTTGTAATTCAGACGTCTTAGGTATCTGTTTTAAGTCATCAATCTGGTCAATCTTTGGGAATACTATTCCCAAATAACATGTCCCATACCATCCCTTAGGGAGACGGTAATAAGCATTTAGCCCACAGATGTAATAGATCCCAGGGATCGCTGGATCACGTGCATTCAGCATAAAGGTCCATTTACTCTGAAACAAAAACACATGCCTGCACTCACTTGTTCCCGCAAACAGGTTGTCTTGCTCGGATTTTGGCCTATATATACAAAGCCTACCTACGTGTAATGCATCTTTAGCTAATTTTCCTTGTGTCTTGATTGCGGTGTAAGCATAATCATTTGCATATGTGCGTTTCTCTAACCCTTTTTCTAATCTTTCTTTCAATCATTTGCATCTAACATCAGTGTGATCTAAAAAGCTTTTCTCAACAGGTGTTAATAAGCAAGTCAAGTTATTGCGATGTGCATAGGCTGTCCCAAATGTAAGCGTTGGCTCAAAGAATCCTCTAACTATTTTTATATCATGTTCTTCAGCTAATTTATTTAAAAATTCAATCACAGGCACAAAAGAAAACACAACGTCTAAGTTTGAATAAAAGTATTGCACATGCTCTTGATTGTAGAACCTTGTTAGTAGTAAGCTGCAGCTAATTCCGTAAGTAAGAGGGAGACTATGGTATGTAACTCCCTCCTGTACAGACGAAGGAATTTTAGTACACACATAACAATCTTTCGCATCCATAGTTTCCACATACTCATTTAGTAAGCGATAGAAGACATTAGTAGAAAGTTCCCCTTTTGCATTAGTTCCCTCATGCACGTGTCTTGCATCCTGCTCAAATCTTTCCCACGGTGTTAGTGTGGTAGTTTCAGGTTTTAAAGTAGCATTAATGGTTTCTTTCTCTATCCATGGCATTCCTACAATCACTCCCACAATTATCACTGCACTCACAACACCTATTATAAGTCCTAGCCAACCATACACTTTATTTCCCTTACTACTACTTCTATTATTAGCCATGTTTGTATAGAATCAGATAGAAGAGCAACAATCAACAAGAGGATGGTTTAAAATTCTCTGGCTTTCTGCGTGTATTTACAGCGTCTTTACTCACTCCAGGACCCCTTTTGTCAAATCAGGTTAGCAGCTTGTCGTAATCAGGTTTTAAAAGTCAATCCGGTTCTAATGTCACTTTAGGTAATTTATAAAGTCTCTTTTCAGTTTTCAAATTTTCAGAATTTCAACCACGCCTTCCTCAGATTCGTTCAGGTACCGTAGTATTGGCCTGGTACTTCTCGATCAAAACAGAATGCTAGGAATTCTTGTTGCCATTCAGATGTTGTAGCATACGCCCATTCAGGACCTGTATATCTTCTGTTTGAGACTCTTTTTCTTTTCAGCCTTCGTTCACCTTGTTGTTCTCCTTCACTTAGATCTTCCACTCGAGATGTATCGTTCTCTTCTATTATTGTGTCGTTTGATACGTCTCTTATCTTGAGGAGTGGTCTATCTGGCCAGTTATAACCTTTATGCATCTCCTCTTGATGTGTCTTTTCAGGACGTTGGACAGCACCCTCCTCTTGTGATATGGTGTTTTCACTTGATGGAGCTGCAGCTGGCTCGGGAGACTCTGGTACGTTCTGATTTCTCTCTACAATTTCTCCTTCCTCTTCTTCTTCTTCTTCTGGGTCTGTACCAGGTTCAAGTTCTAGCCCGTATCTGTCTATTTCTGGGAGAACTTCTTCTTGATCTTGTCTTCTTGTCGTTTCTACTGAGATAGGCTCTCTGTCACCTCTCTCGAGCTCATTGACTGTTTGAGGGACGAGGCTGTTCTCAGTGAGTTCTCCAGCAGTCTCAGTTTCTTTTTGACTGTTTTCTGGCCCTGAGACTTCTCTTTCTGAAGTTGTTGTGCCGGAAACTTCAAGTTCCTCTTCAGTAGGACACGTTACCCTTTTCGTGTGACTGGCATGTATCCAGTTTGGAACTCCGGCACACTTCACAGCAGTAGTAGTTGTCAAGATTACTTGATATGGTCCTTTCCACCGTGGTTCTAGACATGACTTTCTCACATGCTTCTTGACAACCACCCAGCCACCAGCTTGTAGAGAGTGGCCTGGATCGCCAATCGGTGGCAAAGTGTTAGCTTCCACCTGGTGAGAGAAAGAGCGAATCACATCAGCCAAACCTTTACAGTAATCCAACACCATATCATCTGTAATATTCACTAGAGCATTTGCAGGTACTGCTGGTAACCTCATAGCTCTCCCCATGAGGATTTCATGGGGGGACAATCCCGTTTTCTTATCTGGGGTGTTTCTCATTGACATCAGCACTAGAGGTAATGCATCTGGCCACTTCATATTGGTAGCTACACACATTTTTGCCATTCTCGATTTCAGGGTACCGTTCATCTGTTCTACTAGTCCTGATGCTTCAGGGCGATAGCTACAATGTAGCTTCTGTTCGATGTTAAGTGCGGCACACAGAAGTTTGATCACCTCATTGTCGAAGTGTCTGCCCCTATCTGATTCTATAGAGACCGGAAACCCGAATCTTGGTATTAGTTCCCTGAGTAGTAATTTCACAACTGTAAGACTGTCATTTCTTCGTGTAGGGTATGCCTCAATCCAGTGACTGAAAACACACACAATCACCAACACATATTTCAATCCTCCGCAAACAGGCATCTCAATGAAATCCATTTGCATCTTGCTAAATGGACCTCCAGCTCTCCCAATGTGGCTCAAAGTTACCACTGTCCCTTTTCCCGCATTCATGTGTTAACAGATGATGCACCTGTGACAGATGACCTCAGCCGCATGTCTGAATTTTGGATTGAACCAATCAATTTTAAATGACCTGATCATTGCGTCCCTCCCAAGGTGAGCCTGTCCATGGTACAATCGGGCAAATTGTGATAAAAGGCTATTTGGTAGAACTAATTTTCCTTCCTCTGAAACCCATATATCATCAGCTCTCTGGGTACATTGCATTCTTTGCCAAGAACGATTTTCTTCTTTACTTGCACAACTCTGTAATGTCTTTAACTCATCTAAGGTATCAACTACTCTCAATGCAAGATTCAAACATGTATCATTTTCAGTCTGCCATTGCTCCTTGAACGATATACAGTTCAATGCACAAAACCTTGCGACTTGATCTGCATAACCGTTTCCCATGGACACAAAGTCTTGTGATCTGGTATGAGCACTGCATTTCACCACGGCAATTTCAAGAGGTAACTGAACTGCATGTAACAAATCTTTTATGTATTCACCATTTTTCACAGGTGAACCAGATGAGGTCATGAAACCTCTCTGGGACCAAAGTTGGCCAAAATCATGCACGATTCCAAATCCGTCTCTGCTGTCGGTATAGATAGTGACTTTCAAATTTACAGCTGCGTGGCATGCCTTAGTAAGGGCAATTAGTTCTGCCACTTGTGCGGAAAACACTTTTTCAAGCCAGGAAGCATCAACAATGCCGGTTATAGTACATACCGCGTAACCAGCTCTCACCGTTCCCGCAGAATCTCTTAGACAGGACCCATCAACAAACATGATGCAGTCATTTTCTATCAATTGGGTGTCTTGAATATCTGGACGAGGTTTGGTACACAGTTCAGTTACTTCAAGACAATCATGTTCAAATTCTTCCTCATTTTAAATCTCAGTGTTTTCAACAGGAAGAAAAGTTGCCGGGTTCAATACACTGCACCGCTTCAATGAAACATTGGGTGACCCCAATATGATCGTCTCATACCTAGTGAGTCGTGCATTTGTCATGTGTTGAGTTTTAGTTCGAGTCAAGAGAATTTCAAATGAATGTGGAACCATTACTGTTAGGGGGTATCCCATAACTATGCTTTCACATTGTGTGAGGCTCTGACCAACTGCTGCAACTGCACGCAGACAACCCGGTAAGGCTGCTGCGACAGGGTCCAAGGTAGCTAAAAAATATGCTACAGGGCGATTTGCATCTCCATGGACCTGTGTTAAGACAGACAAAGAACAAGCATCACGTTCATGACAAAACAACAGAAAAGGTTTCTCATAGTCTGGCATTCCTAATGCTGGTGCCCTGCACATACATTCTCTTAGCTCCATAAAGGACTCAAGTTCTTCCTTAGACAAAGTTATAGTATATGGCTCATCCTTGATCTCTTTGCCTGTTAGGTTTATCAATGGTTTTGAAATGATCGAGAAGTTGGGTATCCACTGGCGACAGTAGCCCACCATTCCCAAAATTGTTGGAGGGTTCATTTGCAAAACAGCTGTTATTCTTTCCTTTGATATTCTCCTGTAACCCTTTTCAATCAAATGTCCTAAGTATTTCACCTCCTTTTGACAGTATTGTAGCTTTCTGGGTGACACCTTATGCCCGTTCTTTCCCAGATGATTCAGTAATGCAATGGTATCGTATTTACAACTGTCTCTGGTTTTGGATGCAATTAGCAAATCATCGATGTACTGCACAAGAGTTGAATTAAAAGGCAGCACCAGTGGCTCCAAATCCTTCTTCAATATTTGATTGAAGATGGACGGTGACTCAGAGAACCCTTGAGGAATTCTGCACCAACTGTACACCTTATCCAGGAATTTGAAACTGAACAAAAAATTTCTGTCCTCATGAAGAGGTATCGAGAAGAAGGCTTGTGATAGGTCTACTACTGTAAACCATTCAGCATCACAGGGGACCTGGAACATTATTACTGCTGGGTTGGGCACCACAGGACAACATTTTATCACAATTTTGTTTATTTTTCTCAAATCCTGTACAATTCGAACCTTTCCACAGGGCTTCTTTAAACCCATTATGGGGGAGTTACATGGACTGCTCAAGACCTCTTTCAGAACTCCCTGTCTGAGAAAGTCTGCAATTATTTGTGATACTTCGATGAGAACATCTTGAGTCATGTGGTATTGTGGCACTTGAGGGAACACTGCATTCGGTTTTATCTGGACTTTAACTGGTTCTACCCCTTTTATTAGTCCTATTTCTTTCCCAGTCAGGTCCCACACCTTCTCCGTTACCGTTCCCTGTAGTTCAACAGGCAAATCAATCAAGGTATGCATCGGGAATAGAGTAATCAGAGGGTAGTCTTCATTTGTTCCTGTCTCTTCCTCTAAAAACTGACTTTCATCTCCCTCATCATCACTATTTGTCTGTACTTCAATTCCGTCATTGGATCAGGTAATTGAACATTTTGTTTTACACAGTAAGTCTTTTCCCAGTAGGGATACTGGACTCGAGTCACAGACTACAAACCTATGTAGCCCCTGGAAGTTGCCAATTTCAACCTGCACTGGTTCTGTAATCGGGTTAGTCAGATACTGATTTGCTACGCCAACCACTCTTATGGTACGCCTTGAGAGAGGCAAACTTGGAACCTCTTCACTTCTAACTGTGGAATGTGTGGCTCCTGTGTCGACCAGGAATGAAACCTTGTAACCCATCACCTTTCCTTCTACACATGGGCCTCTTTGATCCACCTCTAAGGACGCTGCAAGTCTGCACTCCTCACTTTCTGAGCTATCATCTGACCAATCCTCATTCATGCCATTTTCACCTCGTAATGGGAACTGTTGAACAGTGTTATTTTGACTTGTTACCTGGCCTGTGACCTGCTGAGGAAGCATCACCTGTTGCTGTCCCATCAGAGCTATTGGTAATTGCATTTGCTGTCTAGGCACCAAAGGAATCTGCTGCTGTACTGGTTGCATTTGTATTGACTGGAAACGCGGAATTTGCATCTGCTGCATGGGCTGTACCCCTTGCATTTGTACCAGATTGTTCTAAAAATTCGGGTTTTGATGTCTTATTTTTGGACCTTGTGAATTTTGCAATGTACTGACATTAGTACTCTGCTGAACAGCACCATCCTGCACCATATTTGGGCACTCCCGTTTCCAGTGCCCCACGCCCCGCACGCGTGACATGGTGACATCTTCTTTACCCCTTGCGTGTCATTTTGAATTACAACAGTATTCATGTCTGAACCACGGTTCACAAATCCCCGACCTCCACCCCTTGGTTGGGTCTGAAACACACCGTTCAATAGCGGTTGCTGCTGTACCATCTGTTGAACTCCATTTCCCTGTATTCCTGCCTGTGCAGCCCTTATCTGCATCACCATCACCTTTTCTTTCAACTTTTTCTGTTTCAACTCAATCTCGTCACTACAGTACTTTGCATACTGCAACACCTCGTCAATCGGTTTTGCTTGCCAACAAATCAAATGATTCTTAATCATCTGGCTAACTTCCGGTCGCAACCCTTCAACAAATCTAAACACGAGATGGTTCATATCCTTTGGTTCAATAGTTTCAGTACCACTGTAGTGTTTGAATGCTTTTAACAATCTTTCGTAATATGCATGTATTGACTCTTTAACCTCTTGAGAGGTCCGGTCGATTTTCTGCCAATCAGTCCCTTTCGGCGACACCTTTTGTTTCAAAAACTCAATCACCTTATGATAATACTTCATCACCTCTTCAGAGGGTGCCCCGGTCACCTTGTCTCTTGCCGGCTCCTTCGTCGGCCGATCTACCCCTCTCTTGCACTCGAGCCACAAATCAGGCGGAACAATGATTTCAAATAAGGTATTCAAGTCTTCCCAAAGACACTTCGCAAGTTTCACAAATCTATCTGTTTGCTGGTACCACTCGATCGGTTTCTCTCTCAATCTGGGGTAATCATTAGTAAAGGATAGAATATCTCCTCTGGTCCATGGCACATGAACTAGGACACCACCAGCTGTTTCTCTCATAGGTAATATTTTTACTGATTCCAAATCAGGTGAAGCCTTAGCTTGATTAGACCCTGGACTGTCTCCTTTTCCCTTGTCTCATTTCTTTGCCCATCTGCCTTCCCATTTTTCCAGTGCCCCCCAAATTTGCGCGCTTTGCAACAGTTCTCTCAAATGTGCCTTCATTCCCGCAGACCTCATGTGTTCAAAATCTTTTGAATCAAAGTCTAATCTGTAACTTCTTTTCAAATGTTTAGTGTTTCCAATATCAATATTGTATTTATCTGCCAGATTTGCTAATCTCTGATGCACCTTGCCCACTTCTTTAGTAATCTTAGGGCATAAGTATCTCAGTTCTGCCTCCGTGTATGACTCCAATCTATTTACTCCAATTGTACCTTCCACTAACTCAGCAGCTTCTGCCCCTAGTCTTACAAAGTTCAGGTATTCGCCTTGTTTTTCTTTTTCTGGTTCGGCTGTAACCACTGCAGTCTTCTGTGAAGTATAAGTCTTTTCTAACCATTCGTTTAGCTGTTGGACTGTAAAACCCTGCAACAAAATGTTCCCTGCATGCATCATTGGGGTATGTGAGGTGTTTGTACTCATTTTTTGTGGAGTTAAAACTCCCAACCCTGCTTGACGCATGGCTTCGAGAGGTGCTCCTACTGGGCTAAGGTCCATTAAAGACCTCTGCTGTTCAACTGTTTGCTCTCCTGAAGCCGTAATTTGTGGAGTTCCCATGGAACCTCCTCTTATCACATCCTGAGTCATCACTCCCTGGTCACACATGCCTGTTTTGCCCTGTGCATACAATGGTACCGGTGGACCAACAGTAATTGGTAACGATATGGCGGCAGGTGTTTGACCCGGACCCAAACTCCGTGGAGTAGTAACTCCATAGGTCTGTTCCAAGGTACCCGGAATTGGTACTGATGGCGGACCAGCTACAGGGTTGTACCCTGGTATCAGCTGTGGCTGTGGTTGGGATAGCAATTTCGGAGTTGATTCAATCTGTAATAATTTTGATTTCGTGTATATTGGGTCTGGCGGCACTATCAAATTTGTAGTTGTTTCAAGTACTGGGACATCTGGGTAGATTCTCTGTATCTGCGGTGGAGGCTGCAACTGTATCGGTATGTCTGGTGCAGTGGGTACACTGACACCATTCTGTATCGAAGCCGTATCACTAGTCTGTACCGTATCAGTAACTCCCTTTTCCTGCGTCTGGTTCCGAGGATCCATGCTAGTACTTGGAGCACTGTCGCTCACTGCATAAGGTGGTGGGCGATCATGTAATAATCTGTCCATGAATTCCTCATCGTCTGAATCATCTTCCTCTTCCCAAGATCTTTTATTCTCTTTAGATTTGTTCGAGTCTTTATCTGTTTGCTTTCTTTCCTTGCGTCTCTTCTCCCTGTGCTATTGCTGGAAACAATTTTAATCCGTCTACAATTCCCCGTCTCCACATTTTGTTCTCGTTATCCCACCTAGCCTCTGCATAAGATTTTTCTGCCCTTCGCAATCTTCTCTGAAACCTTTCTTGTCTATGTTTAAGTGCCATCAAGTCCCAGATTGCTAACGCCTCATACTGAGATGGTCTCGTAGGTGGTTTCTGTGTACTTAACATCCACCTCAAATTCTCTAGTACCTTTGGATTGAATGTCCCATGTTCTGGGAACGCTAGACATCCTTCTTTCTCTGTTAATTTGCGCTACTGTTTCATCCATAAACACGGTGCAACACCTTTCTCTTCCATGACTATATAAGCTGGAGTACCCTCAGATGGTGTAGGCTCCCCATCAGTTGCAACAATATACATGTCTCCTTTTAGAGCACTTTTGAATGCTTTAAAAAAATTCATTTTTGCGATTCTCTGTTAGTTTTGTATTTAATCAGAAGTGACTTCGTTCCCAGGACTCTCTTCACCCGCCTTTCTCAACCTATTGCTTCTCACGGCCGGCAGCCTATCCGTGCGTGACCCCTCTCGACAACTGACCTATCTCAGCACGGCACCACTGACGTCACACTCACATACACACTGCAGCTGACAAAGTCTTGCGGCTTGTCCGCTCCTCACTGAACCCATGCAAACCCACATAAACTAATGCAAAATTATTGCGAGCACCTTAATGACAACACAAATCTGGCGGTTTACTACAGGAAGGGTAACACATTCGCTTCAGAACTTTACAGAGATTTCACTTGAAGCCTCGGCCGCTACTTTCTCCTTATCAGTTCCCGCATACGCAAGCAGAATTCGACCTGCAAATCCTACTCTCGACTTGTCAATGACTCCTTATAGTGCACTTTAGAATTTGTCAAATCTCCATCGAAGGTTTCATACACACATTACAACTCAAACTTGACTTGTCAACCACGCCCGATTGACCTATTAAACCGCACAGATTACAACATAAACCACATTTGTCTTCATACTCCGGAGTCTTAGACCTCAACAGGTCCGTACATAACAACCAACCACGTGGATAATTTTTTAGCATTAAGCGCCACATTCACATGAAGTACGCCGACTTCCCTACTCTCATACTTCTGAGTACGCCCACTGCTCCTAAAAACAACATTTATTTGCCCTAAATACACCCAAATTTCACAATCACCTGCAAAGGCATCAGCTAAGCAAGCGCAAAAACCCTAAATCACATACATTATGGTGCCGAGAACATTCCCAACTCACTTAGGCAGGCTCCGAGATCCCGGGAAAGTCATGGTGAACTTAGAAACCCATCATACCTCCAAATTGCATTATCACAGAAAAACAAATTAAACAATAACTCTCCGTCTTGGGGCCCCCAAAGGCCAAACCATCCTCTGCTACCAGAACTGCTAATGCGTCCCTTTATGTCATTTTTATACACATTAGGACTCGTTTTAGGACCATGAATCTTTGGACCCAGTGGTGAGACACCGCAGGACGAGATAACTGATCAGTATGTCAAGCAATATATCAATGACATCATCAATATTTATCACCACAATATATTTTACTTTGGAATAAGACATTAATCAAGTTGTCGACGCGACCATGACCTTTCAGCCATGAATAACCACACCTTTGTTATAATTTTTATGAGTTTTATTCCCTATTGAATACAATCTACTAATAGAAGTGTCAATCTCAAAACCAAGAAGCAAAAGAGCATAGTCACAATATGGCAACTGTGATAAGATTTCAGTAACGCAAAGATTACAAACATAAGGATATAACACAGACTAAACATAGATCAGAATACAAAGAATATCATGAAAGTCTCAGTTCAGCATAGCACAATGTCAGTCTTGCCTATTTGTCAGACAGGGTAATCACCTAACCTAACCACTAATTAGCATCAGCATGTTGGGCTTCATGCAACATAATTTAGAACATTAATTTAGAAAACATGTAACTATGGTCTCTATTAAAAAAATACAGCAGTTGGTACCTAGAAAGGAAAAGCAAGCAGACAAATTACAGTAGCATTGTCATAATTACCCTCCAAGGATTAAGTCAGCACACAGGATCAGTCTTCATCTTCAGGACATCAGTTGGATCGCCGTCAGTACACTTCGACTAAGGGCAGGGGACACATCCCTCTTAAGGAGGAGAAGTGTAAGGGCAGTCTAATACCTAATTCCTCCCGTCCCTTTGTGACATGAGTTTTTAGCCCTTTTTCGTAATCCCTTCCCTCAAAATTCTATTGGATATTCACTATACCCCACTATCTTTGACCTATCAAATTATACATTAGGTAATCCCAATTGTCACCCCACGATAAGTTATAACACTTTGATTGATCTTCATAATTGACGTCTTCGTAGGTGGCACATCCGGGGGGTTTCATCACCATCTTGGCACGTTTCTCGGGTCATGAGCTTCTTTGTCCACGGTTAAATGTCCTTGTACATTCTTTCGTATACTTTTGTTTCAAAATCTGTATAAGACTTATACTAAGGCAACTAGCATGCGGATGAGAACAGGATGAAATTGGCTACATGAAACGAAGGAAAAGAACAAATGCAGGGTCATGGCCCTTTATGAATCAGCACACTGAAAAACAGAGAAAAATGCTTTAATATAAGAGCTAGGCAGCTAAATCCGCAGCTCACGCTAACTTAAGGCCTATGGGTTTTAATACAATATTGTAAACGCCAATATAAGTTCGATTAATTATGATGCAAGCAATCATTTCTTATAACCGATATTAGTTTGTGTGCACGATAGTAATTTCACGTTTCATTTACATAATTCAAATCCACGTTAAGCAACTACTATTTATTGTCGTTTTCTATGCTGCATTGTTAGCCATTTATATAACATTTCACGTTTAACATATGTAATATTTAAACTACGCTCTCTCACTACATTAACTACCAACTAGAATCAAGAACTACCAATATTGTCAATGATGTTTTTTTCTGATCTTTGTGGCTATTCCCTCCTATCTGGGACTATCTTGAGTAGACTCTTGACACCTTTCACATGTACATTATTGTGCAGTGTGGTATCCTGGCTACTCTATAATCTGCTAATCAAAAAGGAAACTAGAGACGTTCATTGTGTCCCGTCTCTGACAGAATGACACACATTTCAGCATATGATCCTTATTCTAAATTATATTACTTCTCAGACTAGAAATCGTAAAGCTATGAGATTGATATGGACAGCAACCAGTATGTAGTGTATTAGTAGACTAATAATTTTACACTCGTCTGGGGGCATGCTAAATGGTGTTATTACCGACCTCATTAAGAAGGCTTAGAAGTTCTGCACAAATGGAAACATTACAGGGCCTTCCTCCCTCACTGGAGTTTGATTGTAGAACTGTGATCCTGCAGCCCCACCCCTCCTCTGATAGTATGAACAGTAGCAGAGGCAGAGTGCATTTGAAGAAACACCACTGTGTGCACTTTGCTGTGATTTCCTGGTCTCACCTTCAGCATCTCTGTCACATTTGCAGCTGATGCTTGATCCGCTGATGATTTGGATATCTCTGTACCCCCACTGACCTCAGACTGATGGTGGGATGGGGGGGGGTTCAATATCCCATCTATAAAGTTGTTTATCCTCAGACATGTGCTATGTAAACTAGCGCTTAGACTCCATTACTCATGCTATTTGAATCCACTCTTAAAGGACTATTGTCTTTAACATACACTTTTCAGAAAAACAAGTTGAGCTTACTTTGTTTGTCGTAACCTTTCGTAATAAACAGATCAGAATTATGACGTCAGACATGACTTTTCTCATTTAACCAATCAGTTCTAAAGCCTTTGCCATTGGCTTGTCAAAATAACCAACTCGAACCTAATGTACTGAGCATAACCTTTCCCACATAGTAACAGCATTCAAAATAAAAATATGTACCAAATTACAGCTGGCAAAACAATATACAAGCCCTCCTAAAATGTCATAACAAGGATTATCCCAATGAGAACTTTCTACCCTTATGGTTTGTGAGAGGAGCTAATAAACACCAAATCATTTGCCTGCTATGGTAATTTGCAAGATTCTGTGTAAGACTGTATCTGTCTACAGGGTTTAACACACAACCCTTAAAAGCCTATTGGCCTTAACATTTGTTCTCTACGTTGCTTTTTCAAACCTTTCATAATGAAAAGATCAGACATATAATTGCCTTAACTTTTCCCAATGAACCAACCAGAACTATATAACTATACTCTCCCTCCTAAATAGAGTTTACAGGGATTCTGTCAGTGCAAATGTTCTAAACTGTCAGAGATGGTAGCCAACACGAAAATCATTGCTTACTATAGTAATCTGTGAGATTCTGTGTACCAAAATATCTGTGCACGACTGTACCGTAGTGTAACAACAATCCTCCTTTACAGGCCTATTGACTTTAACATATGCTTTTCCCAATGAATAACTGAGGCCTACTATCGTTGCCCTATTGCTTCATAATAATCTGACCTAATACATCTGACAAATGACAGTATTTCCTTGTTGCCATTGCTAAGTCAGGCCTGATGTACACAAAGCTTTCCAAGCACTCATTTTCACTGGATGTGCACACCTTCTGCTCACTCAAATGCCCTAGTTAAGGATATGGATATTTTGGAGGAGCCAAATCCCCTCTCTAAGTAACTCTTCTTAAAGCTGTTTTTCTGTTGATCATATACGACCTTGTGACAGTTACACTTTCAAACCAGACTTAAAAAGAGCAGATGTTCCACATGACACACCGCATTGTTCATTGCTTCTATTGCAAAGTAACCAACCGCTTCAAGGAATTTACCAATTCTGATGTAGAGAACCACACTCCGACCTGAAATGGCTTAGAACAGTGGTTCCCAACCTTTTGATTTCTGTGGACCCCCACTTTAACATTAATGGAACCCAGGGACCCCCAATGACGCATCATTAGAATCCGGGGACCCCCGCCTGAGTCATTACTGGAAGCTGGGGACCGAATTTGTCAATATTTGTTAATATTTTTTAATTTTCGATGCTCTCGCGGACCCCCTGAGAAGGCTTCGCGGACCCCCAGGGGTCCCCGGACCACAGGTTGGGAACGACTGGCTTAGAATGTTTCAATTAAGTTTCAATTCTTACTAGTCACAGTTTTTTTAAATGTACACTGCCCTCCTGCGAAGTCCCCTTTCACTCACGTACGCTTCCATTTAAACCTCTATCTATGCCCCAGCATGTATTTTTAATGAATTGTTTTTCTTTTGCACTTGTCCCGGCCTATTCCCATTCTTCCGACTGCGCACGTTTCTACCTCATTGGAAGCTACTGTGTTCTCATTCTCCTCTCCCTTCTCTGCAGGCTCGCGCATACTGCACTCCTTATGTCATGTAGAAGACGGGGCTGGTACTGCCACGTGCATACAACCACAGCACGGCACACATTGCCAGATCTTGCTGTTCTGGTGCAATACTTCCTCGTTTCTAAGCCAAAATGCTGATCTTTAATAAAAAAGCTTGTAACGTTTCAGTCCTAAAATAAGAAGTGCCATTCTCGCTCCTTCTATTTCAAACATCTCATTGTTTACTTGCATATAAGTCAACGCTTGAAGACCTACGGAATTGTTTTTTTATTAAATCTTACTTCACCTTGCATTCCTGTGCTTGTTGCCATTCCTGTACCTGTTGCCCTGCTTAAGAAACAGAGTGGCAAGTGTTAACCACATCTTGGGGGTGCCCACCCTGGATTAATGCGGATGAGTTAATGTTTTCTGTTTTTTAAATGAAACATTTTCTGTTTGCGACGGTAAATGTCAGCTAAGTTTGTGTAGTAATTCATGTTTCCAAAGACACAGTCCTGCCCTAAGAACAGCACTGCATCACAAATAGAGCACACATTGAGAATGAAGAGATAGGAAATAACCTTCAACAAAATATATTTATTGATACCTATTATTTAGGGAAGAGCTTGCCAGCCTCTAGCAGTCACCATCCTGGAAGATCAGGTACTGCTCCATTCCCAGGCTGTGTTGAGTCCTTAGATTTTTATGGAGGCCTCGGAGGGTGTTACAGGCGGGTTGTTCGAGTGAAAGCCGACGTGGGTAGGGCCCTTTTGCTCGAGGGGACAGAGAGATAGCCTAGTTACATGCTTGGAAGGCAAGTTCATGGGCTGACTCATGAATCTTATTGAACCCTCACTTGAAGTGTTAGCTCTGATGCCCTGCTTGGCAGTGGTACCTGAAAGTGAGGGTGGGGGACCTGTGCATGAAAGCACAGGCAGTGACTGCGGCCGAAGGTCTCTGGTTCTTATGGCTCCCATAAAATTATGATAACATAAGTTAATTCGAGGAGCAGGATACCCAGTCCAGCTAGTTTGTTCCAAAAAAGTTGCACCTTTCAAGGAATTGGACTGTGAGCAAGATAGGTTTTCAAAATGTCCTCCTAAGGAACATAAACAGAAAACACCATTGGCTGTGGCTCTGTAAAGAAAGGTCCATGAAACCACAGAGCATGCACTGATCGACTCCAGCACTAGATACCTAACAAGGTATCCCTTCTCCCTGGTTCTCCCTGATCATGCTCCCCATGTTGTTGCCATTAGTGAAGCTAAAGTGCAGCAAAGGGACATGCTAAGTTATTGGACTCAAACACTGGGGAAAGTGCATGAGAAATGATGATGGGGCATGCATCCCTTGCTCTGAATGACTACCTAAGCACTGAGTCCTGGCTGGTCAGGCAACCCTTCTCATGTGATCCCTGCAATCACATGACCCAGAAGGTCTGGTAAAGAGGCCCAATTATTACTGAAGTGCCCATCTACCACCAGATTCCTCACCTGAAACTGGCGTCGGTGTCTGAACTGTAAGACTCCAACTGCGGCCTCCTGTCTGCCTGGGGAGCAATCACCTGCATGGGATTGACACATACCCTACCACCCAGAGCCTGTAAGACAACATGGTGCTACCTGCTTCTCAAGCGGGGAGCTGCTGCTGAATCCTGTCCATTATAGTATAAACTCTGTTAGCAGGCTCTGTGTCGGTGACTGGACCCCAATAATTGGAGCCCTCCACAAAAGCTCCTTGGGTGGCTCATGTGACTCTGTGCAGTGAGTGTTAGACTTTTCATCCTTGGCGTGGTCTCCCTTAACTTTTTGCCTCTGTTTCCCAGGTTGTTGATGTGTGCTGGACTCTGTTTTTGCTGTTTCTGTTACTCTGAGCACTTTACCACTGATAACCAGTGCTAAAGTGCAAGGGCTCCTTTACAAAATGTGTATGTAATTGGTTTATCCATGATTGGCATATTTGATTTATTAGTAAGTCCCTAGTACAGTGCACTAGAGGTGCAAGGGCCTATAAATCAAATGCCACTGGTGGGCCTGCAGCACTGGTTGTGTCACCCACATAAGTAGCTCTGTAATCATATCTCAGACCTGCCACTGCAGTGTCTGTGTGTCCAGTTTTTAACTGTAAATTCGACTTGGCAAGTGTACCCACTTGCCAGGCCTAAACTTTCCCTTTTCTTACATGTAAAGCACCCCTAAGGTAGGCCCTAGGTAGAGCCCAAGGGCAGGGTGCAGTGTATCATTATGGTAGGACATATAGGCCCTCATTATAACTTTGGCCATAACTGCGCCTACCACCCCGACGACAGCCGCCAACATGCCGCCGCCGTGGCTACCAGCCGCCTCTGCATAACTCCGCATATTATGACCATCGACGGTATTCCGCCAGAATGCTGGCGGAATACCGCCGACGGTTATGGCGGTGGACGGCGGTGGACGGCGGTAAGGCAGCACTGCTGACAGCAGCACCGCCACGCCAGCTAAACACCGCCAACCATATGATGGGCAATGATACCGCCTGGCAGTGTTTTGCTGGTGGACGCTGCTGCTGACAGCAGTGCCACGTCCCGTCTCCAGCCGGAGGACCCCCTGCAAGCAGGTAAGTTGGGTTCTCCGACAGGAGAGGGGGTGTTGTGTGTGTGGGGGGGGTTGTGCGTGTGTGGGGGTGTGTGTGTGTTTTGGTATGCATGCATGTGGGTGTGAGTCTTGTTGAATGAGTGCATGAATGACTGAACGTGAGTGTATGTTGTGTGTTGTGAATGCATGTGTGCAACAAAGTATGTTGGTGTGTGTTGCGGTATGTGGGTATGTATGTGTACATGCATGGGTGGATGTGGGTATGCATGTGTGCATGTGTGTATATGGGTGCACGTGTGGGTGTGTACATGTGCAGGGGTGGGAGAGGGAGGAGGAGGGTGGGGGAGGACTCTGGGGATGGGGAGAAGGGTAGGGGAGACCCCTATCAGTGCCAGGGAACAGATTCCCTGGCACTGTTAGTGCCTACTACCATGTTTTTAATGGCGGTAAGATTGGCACGAAAACCATGGCGGTAGGCTGGGTCGTAATCCAGAAGGTGTGATTGTGATGGCCGCCGGTCTGGAGACCGAATACTCCAGCCCAGCGGCCATTACCACCCTGGCGGTCGGTGTGTTAAAGTGGCTGTCTGTGATGGCAGTTACCGCCAGGGTCAACATCCCCTTTTTTTTACCGCCGGCCTGTTGGCGGTATTAACGCTGCTTTAACACAGACCGCCAGGGTCATAATGAGGGCCATATTAATGTGTTTTATATGTCCTGACAGTAAAATATTGCTACATTCGTTTTTCACTGTTGCAAGGCCTGTCCCTCTCATAGATTAACATGGGGGCTACCTTTAAATCTGATTAAAGTGTAGATTCCTTTTGGGAGCGGATGGACATGTGGAGTTTGGGGTCTCTGAGCTCACAATTTTGAAATACATCTTTTAGTAAAGTTGATTTTAAGATTGTGTGTTTGAAAATGCCACTTTTAGAAAGTGGGCATTTTCTTGCTGAAACCATTTCTGCGATCCTGCCTGTTTGTGGATTCGCTGTCTGGGTTAGTTTGACAGTTGGACTGTTTTCACCATCCTCTCTAGACCGTGACACAAAAGGAGCTGGGCTGTAGTCTGCATTTCCTGATAAGCCATCTGTGCTAGGAGGGAGGGGAGGAGTGTTCACTTACACCTGAAAAGGCTGTGCCTGTCCCCACACAATGCAGTCTCCGACCCCCTGGTGAGTGTCTGGGGCCTTGCCTGGGCAAGGCAGGATTTCACAATCAAGAGAGACTTTCCTTTAAAGTAGGCCTACTTCAAAGGGCAAAATGGGTAGAAGAAGGGCACCCAAAACCACAGACTTTGAACACTTATGGAAACCAAGAGAAACCTCTGCCTGGAGAAGAGCTGAAGAACTGAGGAAGAAGAGCTGCCCTGCCTGTGACTGTGCTTTGTGGAGCTATCCTGCAGTTGCTGCTTCTGCCAGAGTAAGAGGGCAAAGACTGGACTTTGTGTGTCTTCAATCCTTTGAAGAGCTCCAAGGGCGTGATTTAGAGCTTGCCTCCTGTTGTTTGAAGTCTCAGGGACAGCAAGGACTTCTCTCTGCCAGCACCTGGAGTCTCAGGAGAGACTCCTACTTTGCCAAGTGGTGCCCATCCAGTTCCTGGGACCCTGAAAGGAGAAGATGGCTGCCTAAGAAGAAGAAATCCACTCACAGAACGCCGTGCGGGGAAAAGATCGATGCAACTCCGATCTACAGCTGAAAAATCGACACACCACTGGCTTCGTGCCTGAAAATCGACGCTCGACTGCAACGTGACCTGAAGATCAACACCCGGGGCTGGAAAAATGACGAACAGCATCGTTGACAGAGGCTGGTGAGATCGCAACCCGCGCTACGTGGTTTTCGGATTATCGTGCAGCTGGATTCTGACGCAAACACCGCTGGGCATGTGAAAACGACGCAAGGCCTGCCCGGACCCTCGTCGCATCGCTCTCCTGCAGAGAGAAGAAACAACGCGCCCCGACCCAACAAAAGGAGAAACAACGCAAGGTCTCGCTGTTGAGTGAAATCGACAAATCGCAAGCCCTTTTTGACGCACACTTGTCTGAGCGGGGTTATTTTTGACGTGCCCATGGTATATTTTCACGCTAACAGTGTTAGTGTGTGTTTAAAATTACATGAAGACTCTTTGCATTTTCAGTGATGATTTGTGTATTGTGGATTTTTGTTGTTTTGGTCTTATTTTGTTTAGATAAATATTCCCTATTTTTCTAAACCTGTGTTGTGTCATTTTGTAGTGTTTTCATTAAGTTACTGTGTGTGTTGGTGCAAATACTTTACACCTAGCACTTGTGCCAAGCTACCAAGGGGGTAAGCAGGGGTTAGCTGAGGGTGATTCTCTTTTACCCTGACTAGAGTGAGGGTCCTTGCTTGGACAGGGGGTAACCTGACTGCCAACCAAAGACCCCATTTCTAACAGTGAGCATTTCAGGAGCGGGTGCCTATGTCACCAGAGTACTTTCGAATTTGCCTCACACTCACTGGACCTGCCATCATTGCTACCCTCTTCACAATGTTGCACCACTTTCCTTCTCAATACCCTGTTAAGCTGACTTCTTCATTGTTTGGCTGGACTATGCACTACATTCGGAAAGAGGACATGAAACCATTATTTTACCTCCAAATCCTACCCTCCATGTCAACTCTGCAGTGGTGCTTCTACTAAAAGACACTTTCTGGCATACAGCTACTTTCTACACAACTTCCTGGAATAATGGCTGACATTATCCCGGAGTCTACCATGAGCAAGAACTCACAGATTGGGTTTACCATGACCAACCTGGACTGAAATATGGCTGATGAGTCTAACGATGTGTGTTTGATATGGGCAGCAATGTCAATGTTAAAAAAGCACCTAGATTTGTCAGAAAAGAGAGGAGGGATGTGGAAAATTGCATGCATAACTACTGGACTACAGCCAGGACATTTGGCATCTTTGCAAGAAAATCAAGACTTTGTAGAGCTCTTGAGAAGAGACTACCATCTGCCTTTATAGATTTCCTTAGACATTGGAGGAAAATTCTGTCTAGATATAAACATACTACTCATTTGGCACAAATATCCAGCAGAAGAAGTTTCTGGCACTCAGCTATAGATTAAGAAAGGGAGACATTTCTAATGGATCCAGAAATAATGCTTGTCACACACAATGAGAGGGAAAAGGGACATTTTGAACCTGAGGCCTTCAAACATTTCCTTGATCTCTTAGACACCTTCATTTATACACTGTCAAGAACACCCGAGGTGCCTCAACTGCTGCTCCATTTGACTATCACCAGCAGGTGCATGCAAACAAACATCCTAAATCTACCGAATCTGGATCAACCAACACACAGTGAGCTAGAGCTGGTGTACATAAAATTGTCAAATTCTTGACCAGGGATAGAGACACGTCCAGATCCCCTCTGAGGGGGGTCCAGAAATCTAACTGTGGGAACTGGCACCCTCTTTCCCAGATGCTCAGCTAATCTATGAACCTTCACTGCCCTCAATTTTGGGTCTATAAACCTAACCCCTCCTTCTCTTCTTACCAATCCTTCTTTCTAATGTTGTCATGTAGTGGGTGGCAACATTAGTTCATCCCGATGTTCTTGGAGGAGTCACTGTTCTGGACCTTACATTTTTAACTTTGAGTCTAACTGAGATAGAGGTGTCATGTGCTCTTACTGGTCACTTTTTGTCATGCCTTAGCAGATACATATGGCCCACACTCCTCTTGTTATGCACCACAGGTTATGTGGTTCTTTCACAGTTCTACATCATGTGCCTCTCTACCAGGCCATGACACGATTACCATGTTTAAAGTCCTTCATTACTGCCTCATGTCCTGTGGCTTCAGCACTCCATCTCATGGCACCCCATTCTCTTCTCTAGACCTTGTTTCTGACTTGTGTGCATGCCCAAGCTGCACAGTTAGGCTCCAGTTAAAAGTTACTCCCTGTTCTCTCAAACCAATCAGCCATTCGGGTGGGGTGCTCTCCCCTCTAGCCTCAGCCCTGAAAGGTTTCTCTTGCCAACAGATCTGAATGTTCTCTCTTGTCGACCTTCTTGACACCAGTCTCTCATTGAATCGTATGCTACTGCATAGACTCCATCTGACATTTACTTAGGAGCTGTCTTACAAGGTTCCCAGGGTATGGTCAGAACTGGAGGATTGATATGCCTCTATAAAGCTGACAGTATTGGAGAGAAGACTGTGACTGTTTGGTGTATGCTCCTAATACTCACAAGGTATACTTCTTCTATACTTCTTCTCGAAGTTGTTCAGGTTACTAAGTGAGTTTAGCACCACACTTATGCTGGATGGGGTTCCCAGATTCTCTTCTAGATAAGTCAGGATGTACTGATGTTGACAGTAGGAATAACAGGATCATGTTGACTGACTTGTTTACTGATGATGGTCTATTAGACGTGTGGGACTACACTTTTCTGTCCTGCCCTCATGGCACAATGTCTAAAATAGATTATATACTACTTAAGGGGCCTTGGAGCCGGGTGTTTGACCAGTTGCCCGTGCAGCTAGGCTTGGACCTGGGTCATTTGGGTCACACAATACCTCCTCGTGCACACCAGCATCTGTGCACTATGACCCTCTGACAAAGTAGTCATTAGATCACATTTTGCAACGCAGATCAAAGATATAAAAAATACTGCAACATCAGTGCAGACACTGTGGGGTACCAGTAAAGGAATCTGGAGGGGGCTAATAATGAGACACTAAACTGACTGAATGTAGAGTGAGAAAGACCGTGTCTCTGGAACAATTGGTATGATCTTTGACAATGAAGTAACCCTACAAATGTCCATAAAGTTGAGCTTAACTCCCTCTTTATGCAGCAAGCTGAACAAGTTCTCATGAAAAAAAAATAGAGACATCGCAAACATTGGGAAAAGCAGTGAAGCTGGTAGCAGCCCAGCTACGACAGAGAGAATCCCATTTGCACATAGCACCTATTTGGAATTTATGTACTCCCTCCACTAACACATGTTACTAGATTCAGGCAGGGCCATGATGGAGGTAAAAATAGCTTACCTGTCCACTCACAGGTCAGCTGGTGAAAATAATTTCCCGGGTAAATTTTATAATGCATGTAAAGCACTGATTGTTCCCCTACTGTAGAATGCATTTAAAGGAAGCGGAATCAACAGGCTTTCTAGAGTCTGTATCTATTAACCTACCATCCTATCAATACCTAAGAAAGCAAAATACCATTTAGACTTTCTTACCTACTACATGATTTCTTTAGTCAGTAATATGACTCTAGCTAAAATCCTGGCAACCTGTGCAGAGTCTTCCCATCCCTGGCTGTGAATCACAGGTTGGGTTTGTCTTGGGCCACCCATCCAGGACCCACTTTAGGACTCTGCCATATAGGTATTGTTGCAGGGGCAACTTGGCAATATACTGTTCCAATCTATATCCCTGGGGAAATTGGGAAATGCAGTGAGTTAAAACGAAACCTGGGTAAATAAAACCTACAATTCGAGCAAAAAACTGAAGTTAAATAAAATTAACATCCCAGGTATGTTTTAATCATGTTGTAATTGGTACTGCTACTGAGCTTATCAAATTTGCCTGATGAAGGATGCCCCGCCTTTCTCTGAATACCTTTTTCACTTGGGCCATTACATCTGCTTAATATTTCACAGATTGAGAAATAGCTCAGGGAAACCTAAATCCCTAAAGCCCTCCTTAATAATGTTAATCCTCTGAATCGCCAGGGCATAATCCTGGGAGGGACGAACCTCCACTATATCTTTTGAAAGAGAGGCTCCTGCTTTAACCCAAATTCTAATCCAGAGTAGCAGGGGTTCCAACTATGAGGGTCATTCTGACCCTGGCGGCCGGTGGCCGCCAGGGCCACCGACCACGGGAGCACCGCCGACAGGCTGGCGGTGCTCCAATGAGCATTCTGACCGCGGTGGTTCAGCCGCGGTCAGAAGAGGAAAGTCAGCGGTCTCCCGCTGACTTTCCGCTGCTCATTGGAATCCTCCATGGCTGCGGAGCGCGCTCCGCAGCCATGAGGATTCTGACCCCCCCTACCGCCATCCAGTTCATGGCGGGAAAGCCGCCATGAACAGGATGGCGGTAGGGGGGGTCGCGGGGCCCCTGGGGGCCCCTGCCGTGCCCATGCCAATGGCATGGGCACGGCAGGGGCCCCCGTAAGAGGGCCCCAAAATGTATTTCACTGTCTGCCTTGCAGACAGTGAAATACGCGACGGGTGCAGTAGCACCCGTCGCACCTTCCCACTCCGCCGGCTCGATTACGAGCCGGCATCCTCGTGGGAAGGTCGTTTTCCCCTGGGCTGGCGGGCGGTTTAACTGGAACCGCCCGCCAGCCCAGGGGAAAACTCGTAATACCCGCCGCGGTCTTTTGACCGCGGCGCGGTAATTTGGAGGGCGGGATCCTGGCGGGCGGCCTCCGCCGCCCGCCAGGGTCATAATGAGGCCCTATATCTTGTCCTCCATGGGGGACAAACCCAACTCGAAGTGACACATAAATGAAGGAGCGGTTTGGGGGACTGCCATAAACCTATGTAAACCTATGTAAAAATGTATTCTCGACCCTTTGGAAAGGACCCACATACTTGCACCCTCAGACGCCTGCGCCGTAGGTTGCAACAGCGGTACATTTACGGTTATCATTACTATGATAATTTCATGCACCGGCTTGTGCCCTTGTCGGCACACAAAAGTAAAGACTGACTCTACAACTCTTTAGCATCTTAAAAAGTGTATGCCAACTTAAATTGTGATCCAGAGGAATGTCTAGGTAGTGATAACGCGTCAGAACCTTAGTAAGTAAACTTACAAGGAGACACGTCTAGGCCAATGAACCTTTTGACCACGTTTGGGGACTTCCCAGGACGAGATATCTTTTGGCATCACAATCAATAAATCAATAACTCTACCAATATGCACAATACTTATCAATCAATCTAATCAATAACATTTAATATAGATCAATACAACAAACGCACCATGACCTTTCAGCCATGAATAACCACAACAAATCTTGTAACAGTTAGGATATGTATTCCCTATTAGTTATAATCTAATATCAAGTTTATTAGTTTCAACATCAATAAGCACATCAAAACCACTATAACTTGTCAACTCGAGAAAAACTTTATCAAAGCATAGATCATGAACATTAGAACAAAACACACCATTAACATGAGTCAACTTTAGCAGAGCATCATTAGTACATTATTCAACAAAGCAAGAATTCAGTCATTTGTCTACTTGCATTCGGTATTAGTGAACTCCTTAACTAACCTCAAATTAGCATCAGCTTGTTGGGCTTCATGCAAAACAATTTGGCAACATGAATTTGGAAAACATCTAACTATGGTCTCTATCAAAAGAGCAGTTGGTACCTAGAAAGAAAAGGCAAACAGACAATTACAATTTCATCAGATAGTTACCCATCCGAATGAGTCAGCAAACAGTGTCAGTCTTCGTCCTCGGGACATCAGTCGTTTCACCATCAGCCAGGATAGAACAGGTAAGTCTCAGTAGGGCATAGCAAGAAAAAGCTCTTCCCTCATAAGGAGGAGAAGTGCATAACAGACAAGGAATAAAGTGAGGATGGTTTAAGGTATAAGACCGCCAAAGACAAAGGTGGTCATTCTGACCCTGGCGGTCTTTGACCGCCAGGGCGGAGGACCGCGGGAGCACCGCCGACAGGCCGGCGGTGCTCCAATGGGGATTCCGACCGCGGCGGTAAAGCCGCGGTCGGACCGGCACCACTGGCGGGGTCCCGCCAGTGTACCGCGGCCCCATTGAATCCTCCGCGGCGGCGCAGCTTGCTGCACCGCCGCGGGGATTCCGACCCCCCCCTACCGCCATCCAGATCCCGGCGGTCGGACCGCCGAGATCCGGATGGCGGTAGGGGGGGTCGCGGGGCCCCTGTAAGAGGGGGCCCCCGTAAGAGGGCCCCTACATGTATTTCACTGTCTGCTGCGCAGACAGTGAAATACGCGACGGGTGCAACTGCACCCGTCGCACAGCTTCCACTCCGCCGGCTCGATTCCGAGCCGGCTTCATCGTGGAAGCCTCTTTCCCGCTGGGCTGGCTGGCGGTCTGAAGGCGACCGCCCGCCAGCCCAGCGGGAAAGTCAGAATTACCGCCGCGGTCTTTCGACCGCGGAACGGTAACCTGACGGCGGGACTTTGGCGGGCGGCCTCCGCCGCCCGCCAAGGTTAGAATGAGGGCCAAAGTCTCTCAGAATGGCAAGGGATAGTGAAGAATGGCTTCAAGAGTGGCAAAGTAATGGCTAAGAATGGCTTGATAATGGCTGACTTCTCCTCGGGTCACGCCGTTATATCAAAACTGTCAAACAAGTCTCTAATTTCCGATTGGGCAATATTTGGTGCATCATTATCTCTGTCCAGTAATTCTTCACACACCTTACTAGAATTTTCACCTAACACAGTTCTCATGCAGTTGATTGGCTCCTGTGATTGACGTCTTCATCGGGTGGAATGTCATGTAAGAAAAGTTACACTTGTCGCTCCAGTCAGTAGTTCCATTGTCTTCTCCTAGTCCAGGTGACCTTGAACTTGTTGCGAATTATACTGTTGCACTTGGCAAGAATGTCTCCTTGAGCAAGTCGGGTCCCATGAGAAAGAATTTACTACAGCTACACTCATATCTCTAGCTTCTGGAAAAGTACAGCTTTGTGTCCTTCAGGAAAGCAGCACATTGCACGTTAGAAAAACACAGTTAATATGAGACCAGGCAGCTAGGCCTAGACCCTTGCTAACTAAGGCCTAGTGATTAATTTGGCAATAACCCTAATACATAATCCTTAATGCTAATACAAAGTCATACATTAGTACATTGTTAATTCATTATTAGTCAGTTTCATCAATCATTGTATACATTGGTGGCCACTCCCCGTGGGCACATTTCAAACGCGTACATTATTTTTCTAGGTTAACATATCTTCTAGACGGCTTCATTACACATTATATTGCAAGCTTTTCATGTTAATATTCATTTTAAAAGTCACACTCCAACAGTAGTTAAAATCTTTAAGCCTACACATTTCTGAACCTCCCAAATAAAATGATCTGGTTTTAATGTGTTTTGGTCCAATGCGCATAGCAAAAAATTTGCTCTGATTGGTTTTGAGATCAAGTCCCCCATGAAACTGTAAAAAGTGTCTAAAAATGTTGTAATCCATTCGCGCTACTAGAGATTAAAACCGCAGCATTGGCATACAGTAAAATAGGGAGGCACTATTGTCATATTTTCGCAAAAAAGAAAGGTAGAAAAAGCTGTTTCAACTCATGCACTAACCAAACACTAATTACATTAATTAGATCATTGAGATTGCATGTTTTTGGAGCTGCTATTCACAATTTTAAGTTTGAGTTTTTTGAGAAGAAGACGAAAGCAGCAATTGAATAAATAACTTAAGTTATAAAATAAGGAACTGAACAGTATTAACACGCTTAGAGTACAATACATAGAAGTAAATAAACCTTATCAAAAAAGATACAAGAAGCAATAAATATGAATCCAATGTTGTAAAAAACTTGAAACATTCATGAGGAGAAAGGAGAGGGCTAGAGGGAGAGAGAGGGAATATATAGCTTTATTGCATAAGTTAAAGAGAAAAATATTAATAATATTAATGAAACTGCAGACATTATGAAGAGGAATATAAAATGAACACAAAACAGTACATATACATAGGTACGGAAATTCAATACATCATGTATTATTATATAATATAAAAGGCAGAGTGAATAAATTCAAGGTGGCTTCTTTACTTCATCAGGTACAATAATAGTGTTGCTAACAGGTTAGGAGGATAAATATGTAGTTAGTGGAAGTCATAGAAGATCTCTTTTTATTGCTAAGGATATAGGAAAGACATAGTTGGTGTCTACTCTATGATGAAAGCACATAGCATTCCACCAGGTCTTAAAAGTAACTTTATATGCTTGCATCCAGCTGCTATTCACTATTGATCTTGCCACAGTGAACATATTAGCACTTCAACTTAACTCCTACCGTTCAGTAGTAGTGGGTCGTTGAATGGACATTTTTTCTTTCTGGGAAGAGCATGTGGCACTGGACATAGTTCCGTATGTGGGTGGGGGAGAGGTTCCAGAGAAGACTGGGTTAGAGGGACAAGTATGAATGATAGAGGTGGGTGTGGACATGCATTTTAGGATGCACTAGAAAGCACACTATGATTTTGACGTCTTAACAGTGCTTCCATTTCAAAGCAGAGGCATAAGGAGATTTATGTAAACAGGATCATGATTTCTCAGGCAAGTGCCAAATCTTTTACTGTCATCCAAAACTTTGACAGGAAATGTTAATCATTTAGCCAGCAAACCACACAAATCTGCATGTCTCCTTCTGTAATACATGCCAACCCTCCTGATTCTGATGGGAGACTACCAATTTCAAGGCTAGTCTCTCGCCTCCTTATTTCTGCACGCAGGAACTCAATTTGATTTGCTGAATCATGATAGGCTGGAAACCAGGCAAAAGTCAAATGTTGATGTCTGTCACGCATGCTCCCATCTCCCCCTCCAAGAATTACCTCTGACATCAAAGATTAAGGCTTTGTCCTTAATTCTTGGAGGGGTAGATTAGAATGTGTGACAAGTCTCAACATTTTTTGGCAGTGATACATAGCCCATACAAACAAAGAGCTTAGAACTCTGTTTTTCTTTCTGCTGTGTTATTAAAATAACAGAAATGAAATGCTGATTGTCTGTCACCATAGATGCCAATAGACCAAATTCATGCAGATTGTCTCTGCTTCAATCTAAGTCAAAGGGGACAAATACATTCTCCTCACTATTTTTTTCAAGTCTTGCACTTGTCTGCTCTAAAATCTTGGCATGTATGCTTCTATATAGGACCCAAAATGGGGAAGCATGTCAAATGTTTACTGAAATGGAGGGTAATAGACCATGGAGCGTCACTTATGCAAGCTGATACAGCAGGCTACTTCATCAGAGGTCTTATCAGTATTTTGACATATTTATAATATTCCTGGCACATTTTGTCAAATTGGTGCAAATTCTAGCAGCACAATGTGCCACAAAGGTGAAGAAGTTAAATTATTGTCAATTGGATCACCGACATGACAGTGATGCAATTTTCCCTTAGGGTTGGAAAGGACATTACTCATCATCTGTCCCCCCGCACTCCGTCCCAGTCCTAACAATTAGAGGTGCCCATCACTCACAAACGGCACTTACACATGTAAACAGAAAAAAACACCATAGTCCTCTTTCAATTACTATTCTGTATAGACCATAAGAACCCTCCCACTTCTCTTCTCCTCCCAACTTCTGTATATTTCCTGTTTGCTACGGTATTCAATGAGGGCTGGCTGTGATTCAGTAATTTATAGCTGTTTGTTTGAAGAGATTTTAACCCTAATTTCTTGTAATTTATGTAAATTCACTCATGTACTGTATGCAGAGATATATGGCTTGTGTTGAGCACCAGTGGTGGCTGCTCTCTATGCCAAGTGGTGGGGCAGGCCAGGGGGAAATAACAAAAAAAAACACAGATGAATAATTCAAATAAATATAAAATGGTACTTACCGTCTGCTGCCTTGCTCCTCTACTCCTGTCCTGATCTATGACTACCGGCAGCCCACAAGCTCATGTACACTGCGCAGGCTCCCAGCTGCCAATCCACACGCTGCTTTCATGCTGGTTATACTATTGACCAGAATGAGAGAAGCACTGGGATTGGTTGGAGCAGCCTGGTTTGGTGCTCGGACAGTGAATGGGAGCCTGTGTCTGTTCTCCACCTGGCTGTGCAACACAGGTCAGGTTGGAGAAATTCTAAGTGCGCATGTCGGTTATGTCGTCCTAATACAGCCAACCAAACCAACATGTGCACTTACAGTGAATGCTACTCCTCATCCCAGAAGCTGAGGATGCTCAGCCCTAACCTAAGACTCGGCCAGCCAAGTGAAAAATACAATGATAATAAACTTGATTTATTATCATTTTATTTGTCACTTTTGCCTATGCTGGCTATCAGCAGTGCGGGTTGCTCCTCTGCCGTAATGGCCACCTTAATTCAGTTCAGGTGCAACCCTCCAAACAATTTGTTCAAAGGTGCACCATTTCCAGGAGATGAGTGAAGGAGAACTGCGATGTTACACGGCGTCTTAGGGTCAGTGGTACAGTTTCTTCTGGACCAACAATTTCGGGAATTTTACTTGAGTTTACCCCTGGAGTCAGAGCAGTCCAGCTCGTATCACCCAGCCCTTGACCTCGAATAGCTGAACAAATTCCGGATTCAAGACAAATTCAGAAAGGTCATTCTCCAAAGCATTATACCATTGCTATCAACAGGCGATCAGTCACAGCCTCCGCCCATGCTTCGTGACATGTGCTTCTTTGGGCGGTTACAGCACATCATGTTAATTTCATATGCTCAAAGGGAAAAAAGTCTCTTCATCCCTCAAGATGTTTGAATTGTGAAGTGAGTGGCAGTCTGTTTTGGAATTATTGTTTGCCTTATCATGGGTGTTGGATATTTTAATGTGAGTGGATCTTTTGCTGTTCACTAGTGCTAATACTGGAGCAATGAGATACGATTGGCAAACTGTCGTACAGATGAAAGTAACATAGATGGGGATCATATTTTAATGTGCTATTATGGCTTTGAAGAGGCGACTCTGTCACTAAACACATGTTGGCTGAGGCTGTGACTGATATCGTCTTGGAGCTTTAAAGGCTGAGGCTGTGCATAATATTGTGTGAAGAATTAAGATTTTCGTGGAGTCTTAATCAGAGAAGTGAATTTCTCAGACCGTGGATTATTTATGTTTGCATATTTTGACAGGGAGGGTACCGGTGTTCTAAGAATATAGCGCTTTGAATTATTTCTGATGCCCGTTTTTCTTTCTTCCTTTGCTAGTACTTCCATGTACCTATTCATCCATCCATCCAGAAGTATCTGATGTTTGCTATTGTGGGGAATCATTACCAGTTCCAAGTGCTTCCTTTTCGGTTTTTGCACTTCTCTGGGGGTGTTCACAAAAGTATCGGCGCCAGTGGTTGCAATGTTGCAATTAGGGGCATTACTATTTCTGCCTATCTTGATAACTGGTTTTGTGTTATTTTTATTTCCTAAAGCACGAAGAATGTGGGTACAGTCTGTTCCTTCCTCAGTCGCGCAGGTCTTCTCAACAACAGGGAGAAATCGCATCTCGTACCGGCTCAAAGAGTGACCTTCCTAGGAACAATACTAAACACGCAAGAAGGAAAAACATTTCTTCCCCAAGGAATTGACGTTCTCTGCTTTAGGCTGTTACTCACCGATGGTTTGTTGCGTTTTAGCACAACATCACGACATCCGGACTCTGTTCCTAGTGTTGTTCGACATTATGGGCCTGATTCTAACTTTGGAGGACAGTGTTAAACCGTCCCAAAAGTGGCGGATATACCACCTACCGTATTACGAGTCCATTATATCCTATGGAACTCGTAATACGGTAAGTGGTATATCCGCCACTTTTGGGACGGTTTAACACTGTCCTCCAAAGTTAGAATCAGGCCCTATGTGTCTCACCCCCACACGTGTCATTATTCAGTTATACAAACACCCGAATGGCACAGTGTTACGATGACAGTTGGTGGGTGGTGGGGGGAGTTCATGTTACATTTGCTTTACTGTGTGTCGTCTATGTGGTAGATGGTCATTCGCTGCCATAGGAGACTGCCCTACCCCCAACTGTTCTACATGCTTTACTTCAACCATGTCGCTAAGCGATTTTTACCTTTTCCCACTCTGGAGTGTATGCAGCACTATATAAGGCATAATATTTCTGTAGAATTATGACTTTTTGCCCGGAGGATGCACATCTTATTCTCACGTGTATGCTTTGCCTGTGACTCAACAAAATGAAATAGGGGTTTGTGTCAAAACTAAAAAAGGAATGGCCAGGAGAGGTCCGCAAGAGCAGTCTCAGCCTCATGGGCTGAGGCAGGGGGTGCTCCCGTATTGGAGATATGTTATGCGGCCACATGGTCAACCCTTCAAACTTTTATGTTCCAGTATCAGTAAGATTTACCTCAAACTGATGACAAGAATATTGGTTCGGTAGTCATTTGTACAGCAATGAATAATGGCTGTATTTAAAAATAAACCTGGTTTGGAGCATCTAAGGGGCATATTTATACTCTGCGCCAAATTTGAGTCAAAAACGTTGGTGCAAATTCGACGCAAACCTAACACCATATTTATACTGTGTCGCCCGACCCCGCAAACGTCGAAATTCCTTTGTGTGCGTCCTTTTCTGGATGCGGGAAACTGTCTTGCGTTAATGACATGCAAGGTAGGCGTTCCGGTCCAAAAAATGACTTTAAGGCCTGTGCACCTTATTTATACTCCCACGTCAATTTGACACACAGGAGGGGGCGGGCCTTAAAAAACGGCGTACAGCCTGATGTGCGCTGTTCTTTAACGCCTGGGTGAGGGCAGGCATTAAAGGGCCTGTGGGCTCACTTCCATGGTCTCTGACCATGGAAGCAGTCCAGAGGTGCCCTCCCCCGCCCCCAGGGACATCCCCTGCCACCCTCGCCCACCCCTGGAGGACACCCATGGATGGGGGTACCCATCCCAGGTAAGTAGAGGTAAGTAGAGGTAAGTATACATTTGTATTTTTTTAAAGTGGCATAGGGGGGCCTAACCTGGGCCCCCCTACATGCCACTGTGCCCAATGGCCATGCCCACAAGTCCCCTGGGCATGGCCATTAGGCAAGGGGGCATGACTCCTGTCTTTGCTAAGACAGGCATCATTTCAATGGGGGTTGTGCGACAAAAAATGGCGCAAGTTCAGTTAGAGCCATGATTTTTTACTCTAACCTGACTTGCACCATTTTTTGACGCACAACCCCCATTTTTCCCTACACCGGCACTGCCTGGTTAGCGTAATTTCTTTTTACTGTGACCAGCCAGCAGCGCCGGCTAACATCAATCCATAAATAAGGCACCCGCCTGCCGCGTAGGAATGGCATTAGCCGACGGTAAATTGTTTGACGCAAACCAGCGCCGGCGCTGGTTTGCGTCAAAAAGTATAAATATGGGCCTAAGTGTTTTTTTCTGTCGGTGCAAATTGTGCACTTGTTATATCCTCAAGCTGGTAAGACTAGGACGGTAAGGACAGGTAATGAGTAATTTATGCATGATTAGCAAATGTATGTAGTTTACTCAACTTTCCATACACAAACTACTAACTCGATCGACTATTTGCGTGCTCACAGCCTCACTCATTTTAGTGCTGCATAATTGGCACTATGCAGACAGTACCTAAGACCCTCTGACTGGAAAACGCCTTTACCATTTTCGTGGCACGTGCTAGCTGCCACTTAATAACGCGTGTCATATATTAAACTTGAATTTTCAGAGAGCAGCTTCATGGGAACCAAGTATATGAGGAACGTTCCAGTCACATGTAACCCTTTCACAGAGAAACAGTTGTAAACCTAACTCAGGTCATTTAGCACTCCTGAAGCGCGTGGTACATTAACAGCTATCCAAACACCGACTTTGTCATGTTGTGGAAAATCCAACTGAGCTCAACTGCACCATTTAGCCGGTGACATGAACGCAAGATAGAGAATTCTAAACATGTTCATTTAGGCAAGTATGAAAGTAACAGAATGAAACACATTGTTTGGAGTGGCCTTCAGAGAGTTACCCGTTATTTTATTTGTTTATTCTGCTGCTTTAAGAATTTCTGTGAAAACATACCCTTACATCCGCACGGCCTTGCAAACAGTGGCAGTCCTGTTTCACATTAGCCTGCTGCTTTTTATTTGCGCGTGCAATTTTTTCTCCATCATTTGAAGGAGGTTTGCAGCATGAATAAGGTTTTTGTTCCGCCTGATAGTGTATTTTGATTTAACTCTTTCAATCCCAGAATTTTGTATGCTGGCGTCTTTCCACAGACACCCCTTGATTTACTCCAAGTGCTAACTTTGTCTGGGTTCTAAGCAAGAAGAAAAAATGAAATTCCGGATTATTTACTTCCTCAATAAACAAGTAAGATATTGGCCTTTCTTTTGTGTGCCTAAATAATCTTCGTTTGTATGTGTTGGCTAATGTCCCACGGTAGAAGCAATCCACTGATTACAAACTCACACTTGTGGTATTTTCGACTGCTACGTGTAAGGCTGTTTACAACACTTTCGCATCAAGGTTAATTATTCGGCCATCTAATTTAGGCGATGCCACAAAACAACAGTTATGAGAACTCTTTATGATTGGGAAGTCGCATATTTCTGGTCATGATTTAGCACACATCTAAATCCTGGCCTTTCCTGTTGCGTTTTGACATTTTAAAACTTTTAAACTCAGCCAAGTACATTTCAAGTAGTTTTTACACAGCATTTTTTTCTGTGGGATATCTAGTCCTATTGAGCACTTAATAAAATCAAGTCTACAAGTCCCAGAATGCAAAAGAAAAACTGAACTGGATGAGCTACTCCCCAGGTCCATGCCTAAGTAGCTCATTGGGTCAATAATTTTTTTTAGCATTCCGGACACTTTAGTCCTGTAAATCACTATAAAAAATTAGAATTACAAGCACCAAAATGCAAAGAAAAACATGGACTGGACGATCTACTATGTGCGCGCCTGAAAAACTTGAGAGTTCTGCTCTCTAAGATCTGAATGTTGCATCACAAATTTGCAGGGAAAAGTAGAATTTGTATTCTTTTAAGTGTAACACGCTTTCCGCTTACACATGCTGATTCTTGTATGCAGTATTGAGCGATTATTTTATTTATTTTTAGTTTTACGTGCTTACTATTTTCTCTAAGACAGAAAAGAATATCTTTCTAAACGCTGAAAGGAGCAAATGACTAACCAAGGGAATGTGGGGGAGTGCAGTTCCAAGGAGATGGGAATCAGAAGAAGGAACATCTTTTATGGGAGCTGAATTTAAATGAGTTAAGGTCTTCCAAGAGTGCTATTACTTGGTCCAATATGCCCCCAAATTTGCCTCCGCTTTGACTTCTGAACAAATGAGTTTTTACATTTGTTTAGAAGTGACTAAACTTGGATGTAAAACTCATATGAATGGGCAAGAAGTTAAACAACTAATTATTTGTTTTCCAGTAGAGCAATTTCAGATCTCTGGCTTTGTGATGTGGGTACAATATTGGCTGAGGGTAGGTTGGCCTGGTTTAGCACATTCTCAGTGGGGGATACAAAAGGCCTTATTTAGAGTTTGGTCGACAGGATATTCTGGATAAACATGGTAGATGTCCCATCTGCTGTCTTACAAGTGACATTGGCTACAATGCACATTCTGTGTGGCAGACGGGATAGCCGTTAAGTTTGTGATGGAGTATTCCATCTGACAAACTCTAAATACTCTCCACAGTCTTTTAAAAAATATTGCACTATGATTGACGTTATTGGGATTCTTTATAAAGTAGGGTAATTTTAATTAAGCCGAATAGAAGAGCTTTGCAGTACTGAATTCTGTTCCTCAAAAGATAGGTATTTGAACACTTTGTCAGCCTTCCTGGATTGGTACTTAGGGTGACTGACTGAACTTTTGGGATAAAGGAGAGATTACTATCAGAGAATCTTAAATGTTTTTTTTACTAAGAAGGATGGGTTTGGAGGTTAGCATCCGTATTCTTTGGTCCAGTCGAAAGGTAAAACTCAGCTAAGAAGAATGTTAAATATATGGCTGTGGATAAGTCTACCACTGGAGCAATGACGGTGTTAGAAAGCAGTAACAAGAGAGACAATGGTTCTTGACAGACGAGAGATGGTGAATTTGAAGTTTCATTTTAGGCATATTTTGTTTAACCACCAAACTAAGAATTCCTCTATCAATGTAGCTACTCTGTGTAGTCTCCCCTTTTGTATCCTCAGGTGTTCTAACAGTGTGTCTCCTGGTGAAGCTCATCATTGTTTCTTTCAATTTTCATCAAGGTGGAAGCAACAGACAGATTCCAAATGAAGCACGCAGTTGTGAGGACCTCTTTTTTGGTTCAGTTTTCTGAAGTCTTTTTTCAGAACGTTTGATCTTTAAATGAATTATTTCAAGTTGTTCACTTCTGTTATTGTGAACTCCTATTTATGGTTTACTGCTTAAATAGTTAGAAGGATTTTATGCAGCATTTTAAACCTCTCTTTGGGATTTCATTTTTCTTGTCTGAGTAAGCTGGTTTCCAGAGTCTTTGTCCTGGTCTGTTGTAGATTTGCCATAATTACACGTTAGAATGGGAGAACCTGACCCTGATTTCCGTTGCTGTGCCTTTCTGCTGTCAGCATTTCTGGTTTTGCTGAATAGAGTTTTTTTTTTCTAATAAGTGATCTGGGCAACCGTCCCACTCATTCTTAGCTTCAGTGAGGGTTCTGCCTAATACTTAATTACCTTGAGATGTTGATTTCCTGACAGACACTTTTATGGACAAGTCTGATTCTCATGCGTATGTTCCATTATTATTCTCTGTTTGCAAACTAGTGATTGATTGTAAAGTCTTGCAACTCGGCAGAGAAGCTATTGGTGAGCATTAGACAAGAGTATTGTCAGGATTGTCTAGGGGGTAAGGAGCTGAGGCAAGAGTTCAGGTGTAAATTCGCCAATCTGCTCTCTGGAATCGACATAAATCAGAAAATACACCACTGGCATCATAATTTTCCCATGAGAAAATGGGGTTGCGTGTAAGAGAAAAGAAACACACATTATGGACTTGTCTCAGTTCTCAGGAACTCATTGCTAATTGGGACACAGATGAACACAGCAGTGTGTAGTTGTATCCCCTCCATGATATGTTAGGTTGACAATCATACAATTGTGAAACTTAATCTGTATTATGATTTCAGAGATGCACAAACTGAGAACATTGCATGGATCGGTATGCTCACCAGATACTCCATAGAAGGCAAGGTTAGTCTACAAACAAGGACAGGAAACAATGAGCATGAACAAGCAAAGAACTAGATCAGGTCATGCAGCTTTCATCAGAAGCTGCAAAGGGAACAGGAACTGATGAAAGAGAAATAACAAAAAAGTGCATGGGGCAGGGAACAGAACATTGAGAAAGAAGGAACGATGCAATTAATGAATATTGTGTGGCATCAGTTTCCTCCTGCTGCTTCTACTTAAACTGCCCCAAAAGTGTTTGCCCCTTTTCCCGGTAGGACATCTTCTAACCGATCACTGTGGTCTCTGTCTGTCCCTGTCCTGGAAACCCTGTCCACGATTACAGCACCCCAGCCATAAAAGAACAGTGCTTCACACATTCTGTCTCTGTCTAGGTCTTAGAGATCTTAATTTATAACCCAGTTTCACTGCCCTCCTGATTTGATTTGTCCACATCCTTTTGATCCTGCATGGACTTTTGACCTTAGGCACAGGTTTAAGTTATTGATTTCCTCCTGTACTATAGTCTTCTGGGATGGAGGTACTTGCACCCCTTGTGTGAGACCCTGGTATCTCAATGGGAGCAGTTCTGGGGCAGCCATAATACCCAGACAATTGGGGTTTCTCCCCATGACTAGAGACTCCTTTATGACCAGTGGTTTAGATTTTCCCAATGTATTTGTTGACCTAGTTGGGACTATATAATGGTGCTGACCTGTTCATCCTTCGTCATTTCCTCTGGGTGGAAATGGGGTAATATCTTCCCTAGGCTTATGTTTTTTGAAGTTCATTCAACTATCTTTGAGAGAGCTACAGAGTAGCAGTTCTTCTTCACCCTTACCCCCCACACTTCTTGCTTTAAAGCCTTTCCTGATGTTGCTGCTGCTATGGCTCTTTTTGTCCCACTGTCATACTTGGAGATTTCCAAAGTATCTAGGGTTTTCTTATCTTTAGCTGAAGGGCACACATTAAGGTAAGTGACTTCTCTCACTAGCTGATGCTAAAGAAGTATAATCCAGTACAATTCTGAACATCAGAGACACGTCTATTATTTGATTCTGGAAGCCAAAAGGAAAGAGTTTAGCCTGTTCACCGTGGAAAGTTTAGGTTGAACATGACACTGCCAAAGCAGAGTTGCACTTCTGTGCTGTTGCAGCTGAAGCCTCAAGGTGATTATATTCAGTTATCCTAGGAGACTGTGGTAATGATTTGATAATAGCTATGGTGCACTTAACCCTTTCTAATAACTAAAGCTCAGATCTCCACCAGGATGTGCTGTTGCAGCGAGGAGTATTAAATACGGTAAAGGGTTTGGAGCTCCGCCATCACATACCATTTGCAGGCATGATTGCCACTCTTTGCATCTGCCTCCTAATTGACCACAATATGCCTGACATCCGTTCCCTTAATTTTTCTGGCCCCTGGACAAAGTACTAATTAATTTAATGTATTTTGTGTCCTTCCTGTATTTGCGCTCTGATTCCAAGAACTTTTTGTGACACTTTTTTCGGACCACTATTTTTTATATTTTCTACATTTCATTTTTTGGGGCATCAATTTTTCACATTGGCATTTTTTTCCAGATCTGCATTTGTTCCTTTAAACTATGATTTTGTTACTTTTTAAATGTCATGGTTTATTAAAGCAGTACATGTGACTGCAATGTTTTTATGATGCCTTCATTGCTTTTTATGTATACTTTAGGGCTTTGGTTGCAACTCGCACCCATATTGTTCTCTCTCTGGCACCCCTCTCCCTATTTCTCTTCCTCATCACTGCTGTTTTTTATTTCTTTTTGTTTGCAGTTTTGTTTAGTGACAACTGGACCAATAGACATTGGAGCACTTTAAACAACAAACCCTTGGCATTACACAAGGTCACATTCCTCGATTTTGAGGTCCAGGGAAATTAAGTAATTTGCCCAGAAACATAGGATGTTGGATCCACCCTGGGATTCCAACTTGGTTTCCCAGGTCCAAAGTCAACAGCTCTAACCATTATGCCACATCCTATCCCCTGCATCGTTTAGCATATTAGATTTGTATTTAGAATAACAGTAAGCATTTGTTTTAAAAACTCACTTTGTTGCATGTGACATTTTCCCAATGGCACAGATTATTAAAGCAGTCCACGTGACTGCGCTGTTTTGTTTTTCTCAGGTCAGCATTTTTTCTGTTCAGCCTTTTACTTTATCCGACCTCACTTTTTTTTTTTGAATGACACCGACTATTAAAGCAGTTGGTGTTTGTAGGTTGCATTTATTGCCTTTTTTGTGAGAGTGAATGTGCTTCAGGCCTGCGGTGCAACGCGCACCCATATTGTTTTTTCTCTCACCCTTCCCCGTATTTCTCCTCCTTCTTCTCCCTGCTGCTGTTTCACACAGGGACAACTCCACATGAGCACCCCATACACAAGGTCACAATCCTCTTTTTTAGGCACAAGGAGATGATGTGAATTGCATAGAATCACAGGATGTTAGCTGACACCCTACCCGAACCTGGTCCCTCAAGTCCAAAGTGGCAGCGCTGACCATTATGCCACATCCTCTCTCGTTTATTACTCCGTGTTATCTTAGGTTTGTATTTAGAGTAACAGTAAATGTGGCATTTTATTTGAAATGTTGGACGGGCGTCCAATTGATGAAGTTGATGCATGAACTATTTTGTTTTTTTACATTATGTTGGTATTTGAGTTTGCACTTTTTCCTCGCACATCATCTTCCTGCTGCCCTCCCTTCCTCGACAGGCATTTTTCTGTCAGGTTCACAGCAGCTAGTTGACAGTGGTTGATTGATGCAGAGGCTGGGAGCAAATAGCTGATCATTTGATGATTACTAGTGCAAACTGAAGTAGCTTGTAGGTGCGCTCTCGGGACTTTTTGGTGGCGTTAAATTTGAAAATGGCTAGGAGTAAGCGTAGCTGGAAGTTTATCTGTGATGCCAACGCCCCCCAGTTATTTCATGTGCACAAGGCTGGGGCCACGGTTATGGCAATTGAAGAAGACATAATTTGTGGGGCAGAGTAATTCTCAAGGTTCGTTGATCATGCGATTCAATTCATTTAGATTATCGTTTTAGCTTTTGCGTAGTGGCTGCTTTGCTTTTGTTTTATTTTCCGAACATCTTGTTTCAAATCAAATTGACTTTTCTTTTCCTTAAAACATGCACAGTGTGCTTTTTCCTGCTAGGCAATTGTAAGCTGCATGAATTTTTTTTTTTTGCCTTTAAAAAAAGCACGATTTCAGAGTGCATGCCCAGCAGTGTTTCTTAAACAATCTCTCCCTTCCCTGGAAAGTAGACTCTGCTAGCTTGGAAGTGTGGATTCAGCCTGTCTGTATCCAAGGAGATTCTGAATAGAGCCTTTCCCCCTGACCACAGGGACTGGACTTAGCTGATTGGCTCCCGGAGTCCCTTTGCACCTGAGCCCGCCCCCCCACACCTGCTCTGGCCCCTTAAGTTTGTGGAGGGAAGCCCAAGGCAGCCACCTCCATTTTGTGAGCCTCTGCATCTCCCCTGTGCCCTGATACAGCCCAGTGTTCAAGGATTGCAAAAAGACCTAAGTAAGGAGCCCTGAGATTTTTCTGGGTAAATAGTATTATTTGTTCAAAAGTATTTATTTCAGCTACCTGTGTCTGTTTTACTGTGGACTCTCTGTGTTTCAGGCAGCCTGGCCTCTTTTAAAGTGGTGTTTTTAAAAAAAATTCATTTTGGCCGTGACTGTGTGAATTGCCTTGCTAGTTTGTGGCACATAACCCCCACCTCCCTTTTTTTCTTCTAAGTAAAAAGGCTACATACATCTTGCAGAGTGTGTTTTTAGGAGACTGTTTTAATCTGTTTCTGTGATTTAAATTGTGCTTAAAAACTGTCTGCCCCCCTGTTTTTTTGCCTTTAAGAAAGCCTGATTTAAGCGTGCCCGCCCAGCAGTATTCCAGTGTTTGTTTCCTTAACAATCTCTCCCTTACCTGGAAAGTAGACTCTGCTAGCTTGGAAGTGTGGATTCAGCCTGTCTGTATCCAAGGAGATTCTGAATAGAACAGCAGTTGCCTTTTTCCCTGACCACAGGGACTAGACTTCAGTTAACTTGCTCCTTATATAAGTTCCTATTGGTTGTTGCATATGTTGTTGTGATAGGTTGTTGGAAAATGGTCTTTCCATTGGTTGCTGGCTCCAGGGCTGGGGTTATGATTGGTGGATAGGGCTGAGAATCTGATTGGCTGTTGGTTCTAGGGCTGTGATTGGTGGATAGGGCTGGGATTCTGATTGGCTGTTGATTCTAGGGCTGTGTGTTGGTGGATAGGGCTGAGATTCTGATTGGCTGTTGATTCTAGGGCTGTGATTGGTGGATAGGGCTGGGATTCTGATTGGTTGCTGGTTTTAGGGCTAGGGGTGTGATTGGTGGTCAGGAATAGGGCTATGATTGGTGATTAGGCCTGGGTCTCCCATTAGTTGTTTGAATCAGGGCTTGAAATTGCATTGGCTAGGGTTAGGACGAGCTTCTTAATGGCCAGTAGGGCTATTAAAGGCTAGGACTCAGGGCGTATCAGCCCGGGCGTCGAGGCAAAGGGTGGAGAGGACAAGGGCAGCTGCCTGTTTGGGCCTGGTCGGGACTGGTAGGGCCTAGGGCCAGAAATACTGCCCAATTGTCAATTGACCAGGAATGGTTCCAGCCCCTACACATCCCTCAACATGCAAACACATATTCTACAAAGGCATCCAACTCATGCATCACAAACTGACCACAGACAGATTGCATTGTCCCATCACCCAACACATTACCCTTTATACAACACATATACACATATCCCCCACAACTACAACAAACACCTGCATTCTCACAGCAAACACTACTCTGTCTACTCCCACTAACACAACCTGCCATCACCCACACAACACAAAACTACAGTATACATTTCTCTCAGTCTCAGCCTTCCAGATACACACTCTCTGCTCATACTAACCAACAACACTATCCGCTGTTTGCTCCACACAGACCACCTGTCATCATATCAATGGCCAAACCCTGCCTTCAAACACACCATCTACAAACACTCTTCCCCTCTCTTCACCAATTACACACAACCATACAATCCCCACATTTCACTCCACCACACATATTACCTCTTCCAGTCATCGCAACTAACACTAACTCCCCTGACACACAAACATCACCTCTTGCACACCTCATACATTCATCTCCAAAACACATCAGCACCCCATGTAACACTCAAATGTCACTCACCAGCACTAAATCACATACAAATCCCTCACCAAATACAACTACAGCAATATCCCTGCTCACTATTCCACAAGAACAATACAGACCACAAACATCAGCACATCAAATCAACACAAACTTACAATACACTTATCGTCATACCCACTCCCACCCTCCGGACTACACAAAGAATACAAATTCCATCTTATCTCCACCCGTACTTTCTCACTCTTCACAAACACCTACCACAAGCACCCCAACCCAGCAACTTTCATTCACTCACCTCTCCTCCATTGCACAATTTAGAGCCTTACAGCATGATCCACAGGCTCCTCCACCACCCCTAACCCATACTCCATCCACACTAAACAAACGCAAACAAAATAAAAAACAAGCCACTACTAGCAACCTCGCATCCCCTTGTCTATTACATAATAAGACAACCCTACAAAAAACAGTACACTTTTCATGGCTCTTTCTGCCACCAAGTCCACCACCCACACACAAAGACCCAACAAAATGCCTCCTTAACCTGCTGGAAGAGGAACTCTATATTGAAAAGCAAGACTATTGTGAGTCTCAAACAGTTATCACAACTAGCAACACTCCTGCTTCAAGCTCACATTATACTACTTACCCTTCTCCTAAACAAAACAACACTACCACTAACGCACCTTTTCTAAACTGCCAGCTCATAAATGCTCGATCACTCTAAAAAAACAAGCACCACATCTACGACCTGCTCACAGACACACAACCTGACTTACTATTCATAACTGAATCCTGGTTGGGAGATGACATGGCCCCAGTGTTGCACGAAGCCGTTCCTCCAGGCTATCAAACCATTGCACAAAACCGTATAGGCAAGAGAGGAGGTGGACTAGCTATTATATTCAAACAGGCATTGAACCTCAGTAAAACAGACAACATCTCCATGCAAGGTTGTGAAGCCCTCCTTACCAGATGCCACCCTACTCCAACTTCCTCCTGTAACTTTCTCCTCCTTTACAGACCTCCACCTAACGACTCCACTTTCCCAGATGCTTTTCTAGAAACAGTCTCAAACCTTATTACACTATACTCCAACCTATGCATTCTTGGGGATCTAAACATTTGGTTTGACAAACCCAATATGCCCCATCCAAAAGCTATCACCACTGGCCTAGTCGCATTGAACCTACATCAGATTATACACAATCCCACACACATCGCTGGACACATCCTAGATGTCATTTTTGCTAAGCCTGAACTGGTTACTATTCATAGCATCACGCCAATCACTTGGTCAGACCACCATTTGATAACTTTCCGACAGACAACTCCACAAATCAACACACCCCACAACTACTTACATACATACACCTATCGACCATGGAGCAAACTCAATTTGGATGACTTAGAAACACAACTAACAGCCAACACAGATCTAGATACAATAAATTATGTGCCAAAACTTTATGAGTGGCTACAGGAAGCTTTTGATATCCTAATACCACTCAGAAAAACTAAACACAACAAAAGAAAACCAACACCTTGGAGAAATACAGAACTTAAAAAGATAAAGCAAGAAATCAGAAATTTGCAGTGGACCTGGCTCAAAACAAACAACAGTCAAGACAAACTGCAGCTACACAAACTTAACAGGATATACAAATCATCAATCAAAAAAGCTAAAAAAAGGTACTACTCAGACAGAATTCAAAATGCTCAATCTACAACCAAGGAATTTTATAAAATTCTCAATGAATTTCTAAAACCTACATGCATGGAAGGAAGTCATCCCACTACTCAAGATTTCACAAACAAATTGGCAACTCACTGCACAACCAAGGCAGACACATTGGACTCCTATTTAAAACAGAAGAAAAACATCAGCACCAATCCCATTCCTAAAATACCCTCTAAGAATAAACCAACCTCTATAGTCCTTCAAACAAATATCTCAGGGTGAATTTATGGATTTGGTCAAAGCAAGCAGACCTTCCGGTTGCCCTTCTGACCCTTGCCCACCACAAATCTTCAAGAACATTCTTCTATCTACTTCTGCTGCCACTCCTGTAAGAAGAATCATCAACAACTCTTTAACTTCAGGAACTTTTCCTGTAGACCTGAAAAAGGCATACATGCGACCATTATTAAAGAAAACAAACCTAGACCCGCAAGACCCCAACAACTACAGACCAATCACAAATGGACCTTTCCTGGGCAAATTGATAGAAAGAGCAGCATTCGCCCAGATGTCACAATTCATTGAAGACAATTCTATACTTTCAGACTTCCAAACTGGATTCTGCCCAGGAAGAAGCACTGAATCGGCACTCATGGCAATCTGGGATGATCTTAAAAACACAGTCGACCGCAATGGAGTTGCTGCACTACTTCTCTTGGACCTCTTGGCTGCCTTGATACGGTTGACCATGGCACCCTAATTCAAAGACTCCGCGAAGCTGGCATACAAGGGATTGCTCTCGACTGGATTACTTCCTATCTTAAAAAAAGATCTAATATCATCCACTCGCCCCCCCTTCTCATCCAAACCCTACCTCACAAAAGCAGTGGTCCCCCAAGGATCAATCATCTCACCTTTGCTTTTCAACATCTACATGATATCTTTACCAGAACTGATCAATGATTTCCATCTCACATGCTACAACTATGCAGATGACACACAAATACTACTTAAATTAGAATGCCCCAAAAACATTGAAAACTCACAAATCTTCAGTTGCCTCAGAGCCGTTGATCAGTGGATGACCTGGAGCCATCTCAAACTAAATACCTCCAAAACAGAAATACTCATATGTGGTGACTGGAAAAATTATGACCCTATGTGCGTCTGGCCTGACGATCTCGGACCACCTTCTCAATTATCAAAGGAAGTTAAAAACCTAGGCATCACCATGGATTCCAAGTTAACTATGAATGCCCAAGTGGACAAATTAGCACAAACAAGCTTCATCACCTTGAAGACTTTACGACGCACCTTCCCCCACCTCAGATTTCCACACAAGGTGAAAGCTACTATCTCGCTTGTACTATCCAAACTAGATTATGCCAATGGCCTCTACCATGGCCTCTACCATCTCTATCTATTTTGAAAAAACTACAACGTATCCAGAATTCCGCAGCCAGGCTACTATTACATGTAAAGCCGCAAGCCCAGATCTCCCCTGCCTTGAGAACACTACACTGGTTACCCGTTGCCAGAAGATGCACTTTCAAGCTGCTTTGTATCACCCACAAAGCAATACATGGAACAGGACCACTTTTTTTATCAGAAACAAAATAACCAAATACATCCAACAGAGAAACCTCCGCTCAAGATTGGCACCCCGCCTGAGAACACCACCATATAAGAAAAAGACTATAGGTGGTACATCCTTCTCTGTTCAAGCAGCCAAACTGTGGAATTCATTAACCCCAACTATAAGAGCCACAGATAACTTTCTTGTCTTCAGAAAACTACTCAAGAGTTGTCTCTTTCCTTCATAACCACCATATTCAAACAAATATGGACTGCATATGCCTATGTTGATAAATATTTTTTTCTTCAGATTATGTGTATATTTCTAGTTATGTATAGTTCTTTAGAAAATATGTATCGCTACTATGTCATAACAATAAAATACACACTCTTTAAACCTCTTGACTAAGTATATTTTACCCATGTTTCTAATTATGTATTGTATGTGCATATGTGTGTGTATTCATGTGTGTTTGTATGTGTGTGTGTGTGTGTGTATGTATGTATATATATAAATGTATGTATGTATGTGTATATGTTGTTTCTGTGCTTGGCATGTTCGGGGGTCATTGCATGGCTCCTGGGTGGGTTGTTATACTAGATATCTATGAATTCCTGCTCTCATCTTATCACACTTATCTACCCATCATCATATGTCATGTCTCTATCAAACTATGCTCCATTCTTACTCTGACTCATCCCAAATCCTTTCTACTACTTTCATCTCCTAAATAACTATACTCTTCCCTCCGCTTCCATATCTAACTCACCAAACCTCACTCTACTACCGTGACCTCTCACACAACCCTACTAAATTCTCCCACATTTATCTCACCCTGCTACTATGCTCTCCCTAACCTTTCCACATACTCTTCCCTTCTCCATCCCCCTTTATTCATCCCAATCCTTTGGGTTGAATAAATGAAGGATGTACTCCCAATTAACACTTCTGGATTTCTTTCCTTCTCCACCCCTCCACCCCTCCATTACGCCAGTCAATCTAATTAACAAACTCATATCCGCGGCTCAAATTAACTCATAATAATACTAAAACTGTACTCATTATTTCCCAATACTAATCCATCACTAATTCTTGTTGGGTTCCAGAGTAGCGTGCTACTCACCGAAAAGTGCTTCGACGCCTTGTCAGGGGTAGTAAGCGCTATATAAATACGATTATAATACAATACAATTGTGTTTTCTGGTGGGTAGGTCGCATTGCATTAATTTAAACTAAACCCTTTATTCAGTTCCGAGGTTCTGACGTGCAGGTGACGAACTGCCTGACATTTTATACACCTTTCTGGATTGCAGCAGATGTATTATTAAAAATGTATTTGCTTTGATGCAGTGGATCATGAGGCATCGCTGAACCTTTCCACACCATCAATGAAGTAGATAGGGATGTTCTGGTAGATCATAATTTACAAACATTCAAACATGCATATGGATATTTTGAAGCTCTCTCCAGTTTTCTGGGCCAAACAGATGGGCACTATTGTACATATGCCATTTGATAATGGCTATGCAACTGATTCTGGGCAGTCATCTTTCATTCTGCCACTATAAAAGCAAGCATTGGCAAAGCCAATAGGTCTTGCTTTTAAGTTTGTCAGTACTTTTTACCAATGCTGTTCAGTGGCGTCAAAAGGAAAAAAAATAATTACTGCCAATGTTGAACATCATCAGCAAAAGAAAGAAAAAATGATGAAGCCAATAGGTCTTGCCAATGTGAGATCTATTGGATTTGTCAATATATTTTTAGCCATGCAACTAAGCTGCTGGCCAGCATGAATAACAGTAAAAAAATAAAGCTTCAACATACTCTATGCTGGCCGCGTCATAGGGGTCTTTTTCAATCACACTTGCACAGCAGCCACGTTGTTGTACAACCTGGCATGCAAACATTGACAAAACTATAAAATACAGCTGTTTGGCATTGCCATTTTTTGCCATGTTGTCCAGCAGGGTGGCTGGTGTACCAGCATGGTTCAAAATGACTTTCGGCCATGTCTGTACAGCATGACATACAAAATCATATTGAGAAAGCCAACAGTTTTTGCATCAGGCGAGACCTATTGGCTTTGCCAATGCTTGTTTAAATTGTAAGAGACTCTCACTGTCAAATTTTTTATTGTTTAATTAATTACACTCACCAGAAAAAAAAAAAATTCATCATGAAATCAAGTGAAACCTATTTCATAAATGTAATACACTATGGAGCATGCAGAGGAACAGGGGTCTACATTTAGATCATATTGTCCAAAGATCTGTCAGACCGCTTAAAATAATGAAACACTATGTGCCTGAGGCCCTACCTTAAGTGATCTTAAAATTATTTTAAATCATTTTCCATACCGAGCCAAGACCATGGTATCTGAAGAGGAGAGACAGAATTATATAGCCTCCTTGCACATATGACACTAGTAAAACAGGATCAAGGGTTTCTGAAGGAAACGGTGGGGAATGCCAAAGTTAGGACAGCAGAGGATTAAGTGGGTAAAAGACTCATTTTTGTAATCACAAAATCTACACCTTGGGATTGTTGTTGAACCATGACACCATTGTGGTTGAAGGTTTTGAGTCGGGAGGGCAAGTAACCTTGCAATCAAGATCTTTCTTCTGCATTCCCTACATAATGGGACATTCAGGTAATGCTGTAATCTGTTGGTGTCATAGGAAGGGAGAATGACTTTGAGCAGATACTGTTGTTTGAGGCTCTGTTTATCGCCTTCTCCGGATTTTGCCATGACCACTTTTTTTAGTAATTGCTTGAGTGCTTTGCATGACAGATTACTATTTTTTATAGTCTCTGTTTCAAGAGCGCGACCAACACATGCAGAGCATAGACATTTTGGGGCATATTTATACTCTGTCTGCACCGAATGTGCGTCAAAAAATTTGATGCACATTGGGCGTAAACCTTGCACCATATTTATACAATGACGCCCGACCCGCGAATGCCAAAAGTCCGCTGTGTGAGTCATTTTCTGGATGCGGGAAACCGCCTTGCATTAATGACATGCAAGGTAGGCGTTCCCGTCCCAAAAATGATTTAAACACCTGTGCGCCATATTTATGCTACCGTGCAAAAATCCTGCTCGGCTGGGAGGGGAAGTCGGAAAATGACGCACAGCCCGATTTGGGTAAAAAAATAACGCTTGGCTCAGGGCAGGCGTTAAAATGGGGCAAACACCCCAGTAGTTAAGGAAAACACACAGAAGCAACAGCATAGCTCCAAAAGGAAGACATGGAGGTGCTTTTCATCCAGCATGCATGCAGACGCAGAACACAGGACCAACAACAGCAGCTTCCACAACACCAGCAGGGACCCCAAAGGCAATGCAGAAGGCAGGAGAGGATATTCCGCACCAGGACAACCCTTCTGGGACTCCGGCAACAAGACATCATCCAGAGGTACAGACTGGCAAGCCGTTCAGCAGCTGCTGCGCAACATTGAGCCACAGTTGGCACCAAGCTTGCAGACACCCCACACCATTCCACCAGACACCAAGCTGCTAGCTCTCCTCCACATCTTGGCAAGTGGCTCCTTTCAAACAACTGGTGCCTTGGTTGCTGGGATCTCACAGCCCTCATTCTCTGCCTTCCTACTCAAGGTATTGGATGCTATCATCTCCCTCACACCCCACCACATCAGCTTCCCCAACACACAGCAGAAGCAGCAGGAGACCAAACAGGGCTTCTACCAAATCAACGGCTTCCCACACGTGCTTGGTGCCATTGACTGCACACATGTACGCATTGTGCCACCTGCTGCAACTGACCATCTCTACCACAACAGGAAGCACACACACTCCATCAATGTGCAGGCCATTGTCGATCACCGGGGATTGATCACCAACATCGTGGCAAAGTGTCCTGGTAGTGAACATGATTCATTCATATTCCGTCACTGCACCATCAATCAACACTTCCAGGATAGACGATATGGAAATGGCCTACTTGTTGGTAAGTACAGAAACCTACTTATGTACACACAGCACAGCAAACCTCTATGACAAACAACACATACACCACTACATTGACACATGGCCAGTAAGACGCTGAGGTTGTGAAACTGCTAGGCATGTTTGAAATCCTCACCCAATGGGATACACACCTATGGACAAATGACAGTTCCAAATAACAACAGATGCCACTCCACAGATACAAGGGAACAATTTAAAAACAACACAAAGACAATGACATGGCCTTAACTGACAGTACAGCTTGGAAGATTAATCTTTCAATATGACATCAATAACACTCAATCCAACACTCTTCCAATCAATAAGTACTGTGTAAGGGGTGTGCAATGTGTTTTGCTGCAGATCAAACACCATGAGACACATAGCATGATGATGATGACTACAATGAAGGTGACATGGAATCAATGAGGCTGTACCAATATCTCACACACACAACAGATGTACAGGCATATGGACCTTCTGACACTGTAAACGACAACCACACAACCAAGTTAGCCAGCTGAACCGGAACAGCTTCAGTAGTATAGGTACACGTTTGAGCATGAGTCGACTCAGCAAGGGCAGAGAAATAGGTCGGCAGAGAACTTGTCACACATGGGATATTTGTGCATCATCAATTGTCAACACGTCAGTGCTGACAACTTATGGAGATGTGTTGTACATTGTCACCTTGCCAAATCAAAGGGCTTCACTGATGTTTAACAATTTCTATTGCATATGTTAAATCGGATGGAATGTCCAGGCCATATAGATGCAACCAAGTTACCACCAATATGGAATTGATTCTGTGTATGGAAGTATCATGTCACCCCCAGTTAAGACACATGGACACCTCTTTCACATGACATAATGCAAGGGAGTACGCAATTTACTGCAACTCTACAAAAATACCACCGATATCCGGTCAATCAGCCAAACACCAGTTCAGATAATGAAACAACCCAATGCTGATGGTACACCCCAGAAGCCTAGGATTCCACACAATAACACAAACACAGATGAGTCACAGACAACAAAAGAGAACAACTGCCATGCAAAGTGATGATCATAGTGCAAGCAACATCAACATTTTCTCACTCATTTACTCTTTCAGCTGATCAGGGGTATGGGATCCAGCAATGGATCATGATCCCATTTGCAAACCCAAGCACAGCATTAGAGTGTGCCTATAATGAGGCACATCGAAGGACACGCACCATAGTCAAGAGGACTTTTGGCATCCTGAAGTCAAGATTCAGGTGCCTCGACATCACCGGAGGCAGCCTCCTATACTCACCAGTAATGGTCTGCAAGATCATTTTGACCTTTGCCATCCTGCACAACATTTGTGTAAGGAGGAACATTCCCCTCTATGAACCAGACCCACAAATGCCTGAAGAGGAGGACGTTGTCCATCAACAGGAGGGGGACCATCCAAACACAGCTGCAGGATTGCGTCGAAGACAACACATAGTCCAAAACTTCTTTTAGCTCTACTCACCATCACCACTGTCTTACCATATGTCATTAAACACCTATTCTAATCACTATATCATGGGTCTGGGTAATCATTTTTGCATCACATTACCCCTAAGATTCATAATCAGAGTGTAGCCTCATGGAGTATTGCAGAATTACATATTATGACACTCAAAAATCCACATCACATTTGATGGGTATGAATGTACACCCAACTTCACACACACTGTAAATGACATATATCCTGTCCATTTCACATTTGAAGGGCAATAGCAGAGGACAACAGCCATTTCACACATACATGTTGCCAACATGGTTCATTGCAGCATATGACACACAACTAAGACACCATCATTCACTAAGGAAAATAATGCCTCATACATGAGGCAGTGGATGTGCTATAGCATTGGTAACAAAAAGGTATGACCAGACCCTTGACAGCAGTAAGTGTGACATCAGGTATCTTTGCAAGGAGTATGTGTGACAAGAAATCCATGTAAGCAGCAAATGGATAGCATGAGTGCCCCAGGTATGACTAACATTGCTCACAAGACATCCTCCGCACATGCCATACCAGGTCATAAGTCCTGTTACTGCCACTTTCTCTGTCTCTCCCCACCCTTCTCGAGGAGGCCCTGGAAATGGACTATTTGTACCCAGATAATCCCTCATCTACACACACCCAGACTCACATTCTGACTCCAGTGTGCTTCCCTCTTTAGTATGGTATGCCATAGTCATTGTTCTTCTGTCTGCATGGACTTCTGGTCGGATAATGTACTGCCTTGTAGTCTGTAGGACCTGTAATCACCTGCCCATTGCTTCCCATGTGAAAGGTACTGTTGGCCCTTTGAACTTGACTCTCAACTACAGGACTTGTAAGAGACTGATGCTGCACACACCTGTGTGCACCTCCATACAGACCAGCCATTTGAACATGCACTGCCCTTGCAGCTGCCTGGAACGGAATAGAAACTGCCATAATATGTATGTCACTGTTATGCATTGCCGTATAAATCACTTGGGTAACACAGGCCTTGGGTTATTGTGTAACGTTGCAGCACACAGGACAAATACTGTTTTAATTCCAGAGTGTTCCACCTTTGACCAGTATCAGTCTGCTCACTGTGTGTTTGCCTTGTCCATTTTTCTTCCTGATTGACCCTGCATCCTGTTAGTCTGACTGGGTCCTGTCTTTGCGTTGCCATAAATGTTCCCTGTGGCTACATTTGTCTCATAGTTGCTTTCCATGCCCTCACTCTCCTCCTGGGGTATTGTGTTAGGTAGGTCTCAATAAATACTCAAATACATTGTATAGCGTAATCACTTTACTTATCGTACCATGGGGTGGAACTTGTCTTCAAATAGCCTAATCATGGCCTAATCATGGCCCATCTCTTGTCTGGGTTTCAGGTATGCATGAGTGACAAATAGTGACAGTGTACCATGGCTGTATGCATGGATTGGGTGTGGTGCCTCCAGCACAACAAACAACTTTAGTTAATGTGCATGAACTGTAAACACATGTTTGTACCCTGACGGTCCACACACTGATTCACATTGCTCCCAAAATATTGATAGGGCTTGTGTGGTGAATAGCTGTGAGATTAATCAGCACAGAGGCACTGATGTTCCCAGATGCAGTGGGAATTTTAGAGGCCACCCTGTGTACAAATGTTGTGAGGAAACCTGCCAGTTTAAAATTACTGATTCCTTAACTTTGTGAGTACACCAAGGTTGCCTTGTTGTCAGGCTCATAAAACCTCTGCAGTACCATAGCTGGACTATCCCCATGTGTGTTTTCTATTCCTTTTTGGCTTTCATTCAATTCAGCTGTGAAGGATACTTTGTTAATGCAGGGAGTGGTTCCACACCTCATGACTAGTCCTGCACGTAACTGTGACAACATGGATCCCAATAATGATACAGGCTAAACATTGGCCCACACACTTGAAGTGGACACCTTTGTGCAATTAACCACTGGAAATATGTGAACACGACTCAAACTGTGGCGTGACATTACATTTGTGGATTGATTTTGGGACTCGGTGTCACAAACACCGTACCCACATAGCATTTTCCAATGCCTGACTCATGGGTAGTATACAAACAAGTGCCCAGGAAGTGGTATCCAACATTGCAGGACATGTGATGGCCTAGTCTTGGAACATTGCCATGATCAACCGTCTTCTATCTACCATGTGCATGGTTTTCATTGGAGATGCTTATGTCCCAAAAAATCTGGGAAGTTCAAACAGCATTTGTTTGCTACGTGTATGACAAACACATTTCCTTTCTCATTTCCACACTGAGTAGCATCTGATGGTTGGCCACATTGACAACACATGCATACAAGCACATTTAAGAAAACACGTCTTGTGATGTTCACACAGTGGGACAACTTCATTTGTAAGAGCCAATTCACACACATTGACACAAAGGCAATTAGTTACTGTATTGAGTTGCGTAGCCTTGCTATCCTCTATTGACGCACAACCTGCTCAACCTGGGTACTACCAATGTGTATTCCACACGTTTGGGCATGTATTGCATCAGTGAAGAGTGCAAATCTGGTACAACAACTAGAGGATCAGGGTCCGCAGTAGTATGACCTGCCACATGTGTCCATACACCGGAATGCACAATGTAGGTGCAAACAGCATATCTCTGTATAGTCACACCTGTCATGTACTAATAAAATTGAGAAATGACCCAAACCCAGTAAAATACGCACATGTATCAAAAAATGCAGCATATGCGTCGAAAAATGAAGCTCACTGCCATGATACATCCATTGGCCCTGAGCGCTAATTGCCACACTGTACCCCATGAAATTGGTTAACTATGAAAAATATTTTAAAATATGGACGCGGGGTAATTTCTAAGCATATGTGTAAAAAAAAAAATGACGCACAGAATGTAAGCGTTGTAATATTTTGACGCATAACAATAAAAACGCACCACGTTTGAGGCAGGAAGTGATGTAATAGGATATCCTGTTTACAGAATTGGTACAGTGGGTGTACTTTCACTTTCACTTTGCAGTCTGTGATTTTTCTTGACTGTGTAGCTGTGTTTGGACTTGTCTCTCTGTGAATATTGTGAATTTGTCTCCTGTGTGCTCTTTATATTGTCTTTTGGTGTTTCCTAAGTGTCTGTGGTATCCTGTGTAAGTGTATTTTTGTCATTTCTGGTGTCTAATTTTGTCTTTGTACTGTTGGGAGTCTGTTGTGGGTAGTGTTAATTTTGGGATAGTTGTAGTGTTCTTTACTTTTCATTCCCCTCTCCTCCTTTCCCTTCATTATCCTCTGTACCCCTTAATTCCTTCTTTTTTTTCAAGCATGTTGGGTAGGCCATGTCTTGGTAGAATGGGAGAGGAGGAGCTGGGGGGATTTCTTTGGCTGGTGTGCCACTTACTCCCATTATTGATTGAAGCAGGTGGCCGGGTGATACAGGGTTATCACACAGAGGCAAGGAGGCTCCGGTGGGCAAAGGTCCTGTACCATCTTAACAACACACCGCGCAACGACCACCAGCTAAAACACCCTTGGGCTGACCTGGTTGCCAGGGAGCAAGACCTGCTGGACCACCTGGGGATTGTGATTGGTGGCCCTGTTGGTGAGTACAATTCAGAGTAATGTGCACATTTAAATGCTCTGTAGTGACAGTAGCAGGTTTGTCCATATGCTGCAGGCAATGTTTTTGGACATGTGGAATGCAAGATAAACATACAGTTGCCGTGAGTTATACAATAATTCCTACACATTACTGTCATTTGTTGACGCAACAGCTGCACTAACTTACAAAACACAACTGGAGCCTGTAAATTAGTGCTGCTTTCACGTCAATCGATGATGCAAATATGTCTCTAACATATGTTTTATGCATGGTCTGTGAGTGTACCAGGAAAGACATGTTTTTAATCCAGATATTTTCAAGAATTAATGTGTCCCCCAATTATTTCTGACACATGTCTGAACTGGATTCTGACACATAAGTAACAAGTTATTTCTGACCTCAGGTAACATCTTAGGCTGATAGTTTGACTTGGTTGTGCCGCAATTAAATTAGGGATGGATGCCAAAAGTAATGTACACGGGTTCATATCAAAATGTTTGGTGCTACTTACCATAGCTGTGGCACATAAAATGAAGCAAATGATACAAATTGAGGGGTAACAACTATCCATGGCCCTCTGTTCATTGTACCTGTGTGTTTTACATTAGTCTTAGTCGCAATAGCTGGACCCGAGCTAATGCATTTTCCGCGTGTGTTACTCTATTGCCATGTACTTCTCATAAGTTATGGGAACATCATGGGATACCTGACGTTGGGGAATGCATGATCACAATGGATTAAGTGCATGATGTCATGCAAGGGACCCCTGACCAATTCCATCATACATATAAAGTTGACAAATAATTTGCTAGTTTAGTTTGGCACACCCATGCTGATCTAGTGCAGCATTTGTTTAATAACTAACCTCCCAGTATGGAGGCTATCACTGACATGGGTGTATGCTAAGATCAGAAGACCAGCATTCCTGTGACTGCTGTCATTCAAAAGGTACATACAAATTGAAACCTACATCATCATGATTGACACAGTGGTACATTTGCTAAACCATGTATTAATAATATCACAGTGTCAGTTTGCTGTATATCCGCTGATCAACCCAATTGGCAAATGTAAGATGATTAATGTGGCTCATCTGTGATTTCCGAAACCCATATTGGGTAAACAGGGCAATGAGTGACACATTTCAGGTGCAATGACTACACCTGTGCCCATGCAGTCTGTAATGGATGACTACAATATACACTGTCAACATATATCTCCTTCTTGTATCCAAATATTAAAACTGGTCTATCCATGGCTAGCCTCAAACTGTCACCAAATAATGCACAGGATCCCTGCCATTATGGTGTCAAAGGGGGCATATGTGGCTCAGGATACCCTGTTAATGTAGCATATGTAAACTAGGCACAACACAGGCCCTACATGTAAGGGATCATAGAAAGCATGATAAATCATGACCTTAAATCAACCCACAGGTGCGTCACACAGTAAATGATTGTCCTTTGATGCCCAAGGCACAATACCTGAGTGACTGGTATTGCAGTGCTCCAGAAAAGTGGCTTTGCATGTCTCTAATTACTACAAATGATGAAAGGAGTACACTCCATAAATGAGTCTGCAAACAATTGATGAAGTATGTTTGCCACCACATGATAGTTAGAGCCACTGCATGTGTGCAGATATGTGTGTATCACTCACTGGAGTGACCGGGTCTGTACATGTTTGCAGTGTTATGTCTGTTGCAGTATCTGGACTGGACTTTCAGATTTAATGTTACACAGAGTAATTGTATTTGGAAATGTTGTACAGTGCACAGACATTGAACACATTTCTCCCTTCCATGCTTTACAGATGGACCTGCCCCCTACACAATCGGAGAGGTGGCTTGATTTGCGGACCCAGACATCTCCAGTAAGTGTTGATATTTCTGTCCTGTGTTATGTTTGCAGCTGTTGTGTGATTGACTCCTGTGTGTTGGACACATATCAAGGTATGATGTGCTGGTAAATGATCGGATATGTTACTTCTTTGAGTTGGACAATCATTAGTGTATAGTCATATTTTGGGATTGCAGTGCAGCTCTGTAGGCATGGCCATGTGAATAGGGTGACATTTGTTGATAAAACTTTTATTAAGAAAATTTAGCAGAGGACCATATTTATGATTTAGTCAGCAAGTCAGACCCTGAATCTCACAGAATAGGAATGCCAAAGTCTTACCCACAGACTTGAGCCTCCCTGTTGACTAATGAACATGTTTGACTGTATGTTTGACTGCCTAGCAGCATGTAGCTCAACATGTTGTGCTACATGTATGTGGCACTTGAGTACAATGTCATAGGTGTGCATGCAACTCATGGCTAGATGTGTGCTTGCATCTCTCTGCTTGTTGTAAAACATGTATTAGTGGTATTAAATGATGTTGACAATTGTCTGTATTTCCAAACATAAATGTGGATGGGATTGTCAAAGGTTTGGCTGTATCCTAGTTGGACATCCTCCTTACCTGTGGTGGACTGCCCAAACCCATCTAGAGTTGTCCAAAGCTTCCTGGGTGTCCTAGATGTTGGAAAGTATTTGTTGCTTGTCCATCCCCCCCCCTCAGGCACAGGCTTAGGGTTATGAAATGTGTACCTAGGACTGATGATCCAAGTTTAGTACACAGACATGTAAATCTGTAAATCACTTGTCCAAAACTAGGATACCCACTAATGATTAGCAACTGCATTCTATCCTGGCAATACCATTTACAAGTATTGCAAGTCACAGATCTTGTGGTCTTTGATTGTCATCCAGAAGATAGTCATTAGTTGGCCTGTTACATGTGGAGGACTTGCTGCATTTGTTACATACCAAATGGCTGAACTATGATGCATAGGTCATTTAAGTTGTTACACATCTTTTAGAGCATTGCTGTGCTGTTAGATAGGACATGTATAGGCTGCGTTGGCATGTACTTCCTCAGGGACAATCTGTGATCTGTATGATGATATGGCCTGTTTCTGGTACATTAGATGTATTGTCTGACTTACTTCAGTAGCTATATCACACAATGAAGTACATAATGTTTGGTTTTATCTTTTTTTTTAACAGCAGCCAAAATGAATGTCATCGAGATTTGGGAGTTTCAAAGCCGGGCGATGCATTACCGCCACATTATGGTTGTGGAGTCTGGATTCCACCACATGGTACAGCGTTATCGCCATGAAAGAGGCTCCGGAGTGTGGAGGGCATTTGCCCAATGGGGCCCTTCGGTGTCCACCACAGCCACCACCACCAGCACCACCACTACCACCCAGGTGGCACCAACCATATCAGGCACCACTGCAGGACCATCAACCTCCACTACTCCCGGACCTATCACAACGCCACCTGCACCTCCTCCTACATGCATGACACCGAAAACTGGACAAACATCTTCAACTGGCACCCAGACCACCCCTGCTGCAGTCATTGACCCTGCAGCTTTCCAACGGATGCAACGTGACATTGAACGTATGTTGAGGAAAATGAACAGGCTGCAGCAGGAGGTAGCACAAGTTAATAATAGTGTGCGTGCCATAAAGAAGACCCTGCAGAGAGCGAACTTGTGAACAATATACCCTCAGCCATGATTCCCTCCCCTCCCTCCTCTTTCCTGGTTCTTTAAATATGTGGGTTTAGGGGGCTTAGTGTTAGGTTAGAATAGGCTGTTAGTTTAGTTAGTAGTAGTGGGTTGGGAGTGGGGGTATGATACTTTTAATATTTGTATTTTATTATGTGTGTAGGTGGGTGGCTGGGGGATGATGTTGGGGTTTTGGTGTTTAAAAAAAAAAAAAAAAAAAATATATAAAATAAAAAAATTAAAACATATATAGATTCGTTTAATATAAGATAGTATATGTTTAGGTTAGTATATGTTGTCCTCCATGTTTCCCGTCTTATAAGGGGGGTGGTGGGGTTTAGTTAAATGTGATAAGTAAGTTTAGCCTAGGTTAGTTAGGGCCTGTTGTGGGTAATGTGTGGTTAGGGTAGGTTAGGTTAGGTAAGGTGTTTTCCCAGGTTTTATCTTCCTTTTTTACTGTTAAATAAATATTTAGGTAATCCTTTACAGTATGTGTCACATGCTTGGGGATCAGGGCCTTGTCATGGCTGAACAGTGTCTCTTTAGTATTTGCATTTGTGTCCCATCCTGCAATCAAATCCCAATTGAGCTGTTACATTGGCAGCCACACCAAAGCTACTTTGTTAAGATTCTGCCATCCATCGCACCCACCAGTCAAGGTTAGTATGGATCCCAAAGTGTTGTTAATTATTGACGTATGCTTTCAATCTCTCCTACTATGGGACCAGATTTGGTATTGAGGACACTGTGTTACGTCTGCCTGCAGCCTGATGTTCAAGTGAAGCCTTATAAGGTGAGTGGTAGTATGATCTCATGTAGTATGGTATACATAACTCACACCTATCATTTGTTACATTGGTCAGCCAGGTTACATATTTGTACGTACACTCATACACATCCATTCCTGCTGTATGGTGTGTGTTAGGAAAAATTTGGGTCAAATGACACATACGTAAAGATTGGCTTGAAGAAAAATATGAAGGCAATCATTTTTGGCTTAGACATCCCTTGAGGAAGACTTATTCTGTCCAACACATCAGTATACTGTATAGTTCCCATTTCCCTCAGAATTAACCCTTAGGAAGGGCAGATGATGGTACAATCCAGACCACAGTGCATAGTTATCAGCCCACATTCTTTCAGGGCAATTGATTCTATAATCATTGACATGAGGTAAACATCACTGATCTCCATCACGGTTGATGTGTCACATTACACAGAGACAAAGTTGTTGTGTAAGTGCTATTTATTTTAAAGTGCTGTAGTGCATATTTACATTGTCCATGATTGTGAGTCCATTAGTGTGACACCTTCCATTGTGATCCTACACAAGTGCAAAAGGACATGTCATTGGACATGCTGGGGTGAAGTGTCAGACAGTGCAGATGGACAGGATTTGCCAATGAGTTAGTGAGAGACAATCACAGGGCAGAGTGACAAGATAAACAGTGGGCTGGAGAACAGTGCTTGTGAGCAGCTGTTGCAAGACTGGCATGTTACAAAGCACAGGGCCTTGGTTATAAGTGGGCAGGTGGCAGGGACTAGTGCTACCGGGTACTCTTACGGGTGAAGGTGATCTGTTCCACGTCTTCATCTTCTGATGTGTGTGTTGTCTCCTCTGCCCTTGGTGGTGGTGGTTGTGAAGGTGCAACACACACCTCAGTGTTTGAAAACGTGGAGTCAGACATCCCGGTAGCTGCCAACTGTGGGGCTATTAAGGGCAGTACTGTAGCAAGGAGGAGCTACTGGTTCTTATGAATAGCAGTCACATCACTGTGGTAGGCAGCCAGGTCGGCCCTGAGGGGGTCAATATTGCATTTGTGCATGCGTTGAAAGGTTTGTTGTTTGGAGGTGTTGTGTCAACTCTCTTACAGCTGTGCTGATTTCCTTCACACCTTTTTCGAGTTCATGCAAGATAGATGTTCGCCCTTGCATGGCTGCTGCCTGTTCTGCAGTTGACATCATGCACAAACGCACCCCCTCTAGGCTGGCTGTCACATTTTGCATCCGCACCTCCTTGGCCAGCTCCCGCTGTACTACAACTACAGTTCTCTCAAAGCTGGTGCCAGTGTCGTCAGAGTCCTTAGCTGGGTTGGAGCTGGCAGGTCGTACAATTGGGGTGGGGGTGCTTCCTCTGTGATGGCTGCTGTATCTCTGATCCTCCTTGTGACTGAAGGTGGGGTCTGGAGGGTCCAAAGGACATCTTTGAGGGTCTGCTGGCTGATGTTTGTCAGCTCATTATCCATGTCATCAGGGTAGTCCAGGACAGGCATATCCTCAGGAGGGCCATCGTCCTCTGCAATGAGATATTGTACAATTAGTGTGTCTGAGTTGTGGGATTTGTAATGTGACGTGCCTGCCTTCCTATTAGTTGCACATTGTGATATTGGTTCCTGTCCATTGTTCCTGTCTTTAATAATAGCATTCTCACATGGCCTATGCCCCACCTGCATGGCACATGTATTGTGGTCAGTTTGGGGACTTGTCATCATCACATCCTCTAGGTGTTGGTTCTGGCCAAATTGTGAATTGCCACCTTCTTGTCCTACTCAACCCTCCATCTACTTCCATTCTCATGGTGAGGCCTTGCACCGGCTGTGGTTGTTCTGATGGCACTTGCACCACACTTCACAATCTGGAACTGAGCCAGTCTCAGATATTTCACATCCAGCTATAGGTTGCTGAGACCTATCATATACTATTTATGGCATTGGCATGGCACACTACAGATGTCAGCATTGGTAGTGTGTAATGTTGATGTTGGGGAATGGGTGCTACATTGGATTGCACTAATGCTCCTAGCAGTGTTCCATTTCCTCTTCTGACTGTGAGGGTGAATTTCACTAGCCGGTGACATATGTCCTCCCCCTCAATGCTGTTGTCTGAGAAGTATGACATTTGGGATGTTGCATGGTGTCATTGGAACTATTGTGACCCAGGCACAGGTTGGACCCTGACATATGCAGCATGGGTATGACATTAGTGCTGTGTACCTCATAATGTTTATGACAATGGCTGATGTTTGTAGCAACTATGGACAATCACATTTGACAGGACTTGCACTAGTCCCTGCCACATGGCCACCTATTACCAAGGTCCTGTGCTTCGTAACATGCCAATTTTGCAACAACTGTACTCAACCACTGTTCTGCAAACCACTGTCTATCTTGTCAGCCTGCCTTGTGATTGTCTATCACTAACTCATTGGCAAATCCTGATCCTCTGCACTGTCTGACACTTCACCCCAGCATGTCCAATGAATTGTCCTTTAGCACTTGTGTAGGATCACAATGGAAGATGTCACTATAATGGACTAACAATCATGGACAATGTACATATAGCACTACAGCACTTTTCAATAAATAGCACTTACACAACCACTTTGTTTCTGTGTAATGTGACACATCAACCGTGCAGTAGACCACTGAATTTTGCCTCCTGTCAAATTACATTGCTTGTCAATACAACTGTCCTGAAATAATGTAGGCTGATAACTATGCACAGTGGCATGAATTCTACCATACTCTGCCCTTCCTGAGGGTAGTATCTGAGGAAAAGAGAAACTATACACCATAATGCTGTGTTGGACAGAATAATGCTTCCTCAAGGGATAGCTAAACCATAAAATAGTGCCTTCAAAATGTTGCCTCAATGCAAAACTAACACATGTAACATTGCCCACAAATCTTAAGTGAACAGTCACCAAACTGCATGAATGGAGGTGTATGAGTTTACATCCAAATAAGTAATCATGCTGAACAGTGTAACAAATGATCTATGTGAGTCATGTACACTATACTACAAAAGAGCTTACTACCCCTCACCTCATAAGGGTTTCCTTGGACATCAGACTGCAGTCAGACATAACACAGTGTCCCCAATCATAAATATGGAAGCACTGTATGTGACATTGAAAACATACTTAATGAAAAAAACATGTTGGGATCCATAGTAACTGTGATTGGTGGTTGCAATGAATGAGCTTTGGGGTAGCTGCCAATGTTACAGCTCAGTTGGGATTTTTTTGCAGCATAGGACACAAAATGTAATACAAAAGAAATACTGTACACTCATGCCAAGGCCCTGATCTACAAGCATGTCACACATACTGTAAAGGGTTTACTACATATTTATTAAACAGTAAAAACAGTAAAAACAGAAGTAAAAACTCGGGGAAAAGCCTTACCTACCCTAATCTACTCTAACTACTCATTACCCACAACTGTCCCTAACTAACTTAAGCTAAACTTACTTATCACATTTAACAAAACGTTCTAAACAACAGCCCCCCACCCCCCTTATGAGATGGGACACATGGAGGACAACAGATACTAACCTAAACACATACTATCCTATACTAACAAATATATATATATATATATATATATATATATATTTTTTTTTTGATTTTTTTTTTTTAAACACACAAGAACCCCAACATTGCCCCCCACCCACCCACCCACACACTCAAAAAGAAACAGTAGAAATATTCAGGACCCCCCACCCCCGCCCTCTAACACTAACTAAACTAACATCGTATACTAACCTAACACTAAGCCCCCTAAACCCACAAAGTATAAGAATCAGGAAAGAGGAGGGGGGGAGGGAATCATGTCCATCAACATTGCTACAGGTTGGCCCTCTTGATTGACCGCACCCGCCGGTTTACATATCACACCTCCTGCCGCAGTCGACTCATCTTACGCAGGACACGGTCCAATTTACGCTGCATCTGTACAAAAGCAGCAGGGTCAGTAGCTGGGGTGGTCTGGGTGCCAGCCGAGGAAGTGTAGTGTCCATGGCTGTGGGCTGCCCTGCAGGTGGTGCTGTGCTAGTGCCTGGAACGCTTGCTGAGGTGGTTGCCGCAATGGTCCCAGCTGCTGGTGGTGCCACCTGGGTGGTAGTGGTGGTGGTGCTGGTGGTGGCTGTGGTGAGCAAAGAAGGGCCGCCTTGTGGGACTGCCCTCCAGGCTACGGAGGCCCGTTTGTGCCGGTATCTGTGGGCCATTTTTCGGTACCCAGACTCTACTTGAAGTATGGGCTGATACCTCATTGCCCGCCGTTGAAACTCCCTGACCTGGATGGGTGTCATATTTGCAGCTGTGAAGACAAATAGAAAAACTAACATTAGGAACTGCATTGTGTGAAATGGCACAAGAAGTAAATCAGACAATACATCTATTGTACTTGTAACAGCTCATATCATCATACAGATCATTGATTGTCCCTGAGGAAGTACATGGCAAGCCAGCCTACAAAGGTTCTATCACACATAGCACATCCAAACTCTACAAGATGGGTAACAACTGGCATTATTTTGGCATCTATGTTCTGCCAGTTGTCAGCTAACAATCATGCAGCACATCCTCCGCCAATGTCAGGGCTACAAATGTCATTGTACGGGATGGAAATCTAGGGCCACATGATCTACAAGTTGTAAATGGACTTGCTAGTATAGTACTCATGTGGGAAACATGAGTGTGTATACTAGGTTCAGACAAAAGGTTCACTGATTTACATGTCTGTGTACCAAACTTGTATCATCAGTCCTAGGTACACTCTTCACAAACCCATGCCTGTGTTTTAGGGTGGGGGGGGGGTGGACTAACAACTAACAATTTCAAACAACAAGGATACCCAGGAAGCTTAGGAAATCTGGACATGTGTTTGGATCAACACACACACCACAAGTAAGGAGTGTCTCCAAATAGGAGACAGCAAACCCTTGACCAATCCCAGCGCCACACATGTCTTGAAATGCAAACCTTTGTCCACATCATATACTACCAGTAAGCCATGACTTACAACAAACACAGAGATGCAAGAACACCCCTGGCCATGAGTTGGATGCACACCTAGGCCATTGCACTCAAGTGCCACATACTCGTACCACTACATGTGGAGCTACATGGTGCTAGGGAGTTCAACCTACAGTTTAATTAGTACATTAGTGAATTGGGAAGCAGAAGTCTGTGGGTAAGCATTTTGCAGCCCCATTCTGTTTGAATGTGGGTCTGACTTGCTGACTAAATCACAAATTAGGTCCAGTGCGACTCTTTCTGATACAAGTGTTATCCACATGACTCATCCCCATTCACATTGCGAGGCCTACAGGACTGACCTAGAATCCCTAAATAAGACAATAGGATGAGGATTGGCCAACTCAAAGATGGTGATAAAATAAAATTCCACTCATGGAACAAAACAAAAGATTGTCCAGCGCATCACACCTTGCCATGTGTTCAACACACAGGAGTCCATCAAACATCACCAGCAAACACAACACATAACAGACACATCAAAACTTACTGGAGTTGTCTGGGTCCTTGAATCTAGCCACCTCACCAACAGTGTAGGGTGCCGGTCCACCTGTAAGGCATAGAAGGGAGAAATGTGTTCAATTTCTGTGCACTGTACAACAATTCCAAAGACAAATAGTATGTGGAAGATTACAGAAGTAAAGCCACTCAGACATGATGATACTGCATCCCATATAGCACGGCTAACATGTACATGCCATGGGTCTCCAGTGAGTGTTACACACATATCTGCACACATGCAGTGGCCCTAACTGTCATGTGGTGGCAAACATGCTCCTTCATTAGTGAGCAGACATAATAATGGAGTGTATTTGTCTCATCATGTGTATCCAAGAGAGACATCCAAAGCCACTTTCCTTGAGGAGTGCATTACCAGTCAACCAGCCATTGTGCCCATGACAAATTTATGACACACAGGTACAATGTACAGAGGGGCAGGGACAGTTGTTAGCCCTCATGTTGTTACAGTTTCTTCATTTGATGTGGCCCAGATATGATGAGTTGCACCAACCATAGAGATATGAACCCATGTGCATACCTTTGGCCAGCCATCCCTAAACGAAAGGTGGAACAACAAACACCAAATACCAGTCTAAGATGTTAGCTGAGGGCAGCTAGAACTTGTTCCACTATGTGTCCAAATCCAGATCTGACATGTATCCGAAATGAAGAAGGGCCACAATAATCCCTAAGATTTTGAGAATTTCCGTGATCGCTTTCCTTACACACTCACCAGACACACATGAAACATATGTTTGGGCCACATTGCTATCATCAATTGACGTGAAGCCTGCACTCGTTTTCAGCCTCATGTAGTGTTTCAAAAGTCAGTCTAGCTGTTGCATCAACAAATGTTGGTAATGAATTGGAAATTTCTATACCTCACAGGCAAATGTGACTTATATCTATACATAATTGGCTCCTGATTTGTGTTGCTGTTTGACACAAAGGCGGCACCAACTTACATAATGCAAAAGTATTCAGTAAGTTTGCAGAGCTCTAACAGCTAGCAATTGTGGTCCTTAACATAGTACATAAATGACCCTGTATGTGTCCGAAGCATTCCACACACTCAACAACCTTGCCGACAGATATTGTACAAATCATCTGATGTCACTACAGAGCATTTAATTGTGCACATTTACATGATTTGTACTCACCAACAGGGCCACCAATCACAATCCCCAGGTGGTCCAGCAGATCTTGCTCTCTGGAGATAAGGTCAGCCCAGCGGTGCTTCAGCTGGTGGTCATTCCTTGGTGTCCGATAAATGCGTTGTACGTGATGCAAGACCTTTGCCCACCTGCCTCAATCATAAGGGGTAGGAAATGGCACACCATCCATATAAAACCACCCAGATCCTTCTCACCCATCTTGCCAAGACGAGGCCTACCTAACATCTTAGCAGCAAAAGATAAATAGGGGATAAAGGGGAACAAAGGAGAATAGGGGGAAAGTAGAATAGGAAAAACTTAAACTAAACAACTAAAACAGCCCAACTAGACCCAAAGTAACACTACCCACAACAGACTCCCAACAAAACAAAGACAATACTATTCAACACAATTGTACACAAAAAACACTCAGACAGGATACAACAACATTTGTTTATTCACAGAAAGACAAGAAATGGACCACACAGGAGACAAAAGCACAATTTGACCAGACAAGACTCTCAACACAGCCACACAGTCAGGAAGTATCACAGACTGCAAAATGAAAGTGAAAGTACACCCACTGTACATAATCTGTAAACAGGATATCCTATTACATCACTTCCTGCCTAAAATGGCGCCCGTTTTTATCGTTGTGCATCAAAAACAATTTACGCATAGTCTGGGTGTCATTTTTTTTGACACACAGGAGTAGAAATGAGCCCGCATCCATATGTTTGGAAATAGTTTAACACTTAACCAATTTTCTGAGGTACAGTGGGGAAGAGTCAATGGTGTTTTCAGGGCATTATGTGTCATTTTTCGGGCATAAGCGTAATTGTTTGACGTGTATGCGTCAAAATTTCAGGTCATTAACTGGGTTTGGGTCATTTTAGCATTTTAATGTTATGTTACATTTGTGAAACAACTGAGATAGGTTGATTGCACCCACTTTAGTCATGACCGTGTATGGGCACATGTGAGACATCATACTACTGCGGACCATGATCCGCCACTTCATTTACAGGATTTTCTCTCTTGACTGATGCACTAGATGGCCAAACGTGTGGCCTACATATCTGTATTGCACAAATTGGACATGCTTGGCATCATGAGAGGATAGCAAGGTGATGCACGTAAGTACAATACCTCAATGCCTATGGCTCAATGTGTGTGCATTGGCTACTAATGTAGTTGTTGACCCAGTGTGTGTGCATCACAAGATACATCATTGCAAATATGCTTGTATGAATGTGAAGTCAATGTGTCCTACCCTCAGATACAAGTCAGTGTGGAAATGAGAAAGGACATGTGTTAGTCATACATGTAGCAACATCTGTTGTGTGCACTTCCTAGTTTTTGTGTAATGTAAACACCACAAATAACAAAGCATGCACCGGATAGATGGCAGACGCTTGTTCATGTCAATGGTCCCAAACCTGCCCATCACATGTCCTGGAATTTTAGATACTGCTTCCTAGGTACTTGTTGGTGAACCCACCGTGAGTCAGGCACATGTACAGACTAAGGGGGTCATTCTAACTTTGGCGGGCGGCGGAAATGACCGCTGCGGTAATTCTGACTTTCCCGCTGGGCGGGCGGGCGACCGCCAAAAGGCTGCCCGCCCGCCCAGCGGGAAAGCACCAGCAACGAGGAAGCCGGCTCCGAATGGAGCCGGCGGAGTTGCTGGTGTGCGACGGGTGCAGTTGCACCCGTCGCGATTTTCAGTGTCTGCCAAGCAGACACTGAAAATCAATGTGGGGCCCTGTTAGGGGGCCCCTGCAGTGCCCATGCCAGTGGCATGGGCACTGCAGGGGCCCCCAGTGGCCCCACGACACCCGTTCCCGCCAGCCTGGTTCTGGCGGTGAAAACCGCCAGAACCAGGCTGGCGGGAAGGGGGTCGGAATCCCCATGGCGGCGCTGCTTGCAGCGCCGCCGTGGAGGATTCCCTGGGGCAGCGGGAAACCGGCGGGAAACCACCGGCTTCCCTTTTCTGACCGCGGCGGTGAAGCCCCAGAAGCACCGCCAGCCTGTTGGCGGTGCTTCCTCCGTCCCCTACCCTGGCGGTCTCGGACCGCCAGGGTAGGAATGACCCCCTAAGTGGGTACCATGTTATTGACACGGAAAGCCAAAGGTGAACCACAAATGTAATATCCGCCACAGTTGTGGTCATATGACTGAGCCACAACTCTCCTGTGGCAGTGGTGGACCAGCAGACGAAGCAGCACAAGGCCACATATTCCCAGTGATCAATTGCACAGAGTTGTCTGGTTCATGTGTGTGGTCCAAAGCTGATCCTGTATATTTGTAGGGGTCTATGTTGTCACAGTTACGTCCAGGTCTCATCATGAATTAGTGGCGGCTATTCCTGAATCTACTGAGTATCCTCCAGAGATCAATGGAAGTAAAGCCAATGAGGACGTAAGAACCTACATAGGGATGGCCCCACCCTGTCACTGCAGACGTGTTATGAGACTGTCAGCAGGGCAACCTTGGTGTGCTGAGTGAGAGCATATCTCAGGAGTCATGTTCCGGCAGGTGTCATTACAACATTTGTACACAGGTTGGCCTGTAAAGTTCCCACTGCATCTGGGAACATCATAGCCTCTGTGTTGATTAATCTTGCAGCTATTCAGCATGCACAGCCCATCAATATGTTGTGAGCAATGTGATTCAGCGTGTGAACTGTCAGGGTCCTAACATGTGTGGACTTTTCATGCACATTACCAGAGGTTGCTGGTTCTGCTGGAGGCGCCACACCCAATCCCTGGATACGGCCCTGTTACACTGTCACACATTGTCGCTCATGCATACATGAGACCCAGACAAGGGATAGGCCATGATTTGGGTATTTGGAGACAAGTTCCCAATGACGGTACGATAAATAAGCAGATTACACTATACAATGTATTTGAGTATACATTGATGAACCACCTGACAAAATACCCCCGGAGGAATGTGATGGTTGGGAAAGTGAGTATGCAACATATGTAGCCACAAGGAACCTTTAGGGTAACGCACAGACAGGTGCCAGTCAGGCTGATAGGATGCAGGGTCAATCAGGATCCAGCAATTTCACAAGGTACATACTAAGTGGTCGGACTAAGACTGGTCTGAGGAAGAACAAGACAGTTGACATGGAAAACTGTGTTTGTCCTGTGTTTTGGAAGGAGACACATAAACCCAAGGGCTGTGTTACACAGCTTATTTTTCTAGCAATGCATAACAGTGTAATCGAGAAAATGGCAGCTTCTATGCTGTTCCAAGCATCTGCAAAGGCAGTGCATGTTCAAATGGGTGGTCTGCATGGAGGTGCTCACAGGTGTGTGCTGCATCAGTTTCTCACAAGTCCTGTAGGTGAGATTTGAGTTCAAATGGCCAACAGTACCTTTCACATGGGAAGCAATCTACAGGTGATAACAGGGCTTAGAGACTAAAAGCCAGTGCATTATTTAACCTGACGTCCATGCAGACAGATGTACTATGACTATGGCATACCATACGAAAGGGTGAAGCACACTGGATTACTATTGTTCATCTGTGTGTGTGTGTAGAAGAGGGAATATCTGGGTACACATGTTACCATTCCAGGGACCTTTTAAGGCAGGTGGGGTGAGACCAGGAGCATGGGTGTGTCAGGAGTTAGGACATGGGCTGACATGTACATGGAATGTCATGTGCGCAATGCTTGTCATAGGTGTGGCACTTGTGCTGTCTATGTTCTGCTTATATGGAACTCTAGTCAGAGATAGTCCTTGCAAAGATAGGTGCTGTACGACTTACTGCTGTCAAGGGTCTGGTCATACATTCCTGTTACCAATGCAATAGCACATCCCCTGCCTCATGTATGAGGCTTTTTTTTCCCTTATTGACTGATAGTGTCTTAGTTGTGTGGCATATGCTGCGATGAACAATGTTGCCAACATGTAGGTGTGAAATAGGTGTGGTCCTCTGCTATTGCCCTTCAAAGGTGAAATGCACAGGATATATGTCATTTACAGTGTGTGAATCTGACTGTTATATAATACACATCACAATTGCTTTGGAAATTTCTGTGTCCTGATTGGTATGTCAGCAATGCTCCATGAGGTTACACTCTTATTCTGATAGTTAGAGATAAAGGTGAGCAAAAATGATTACCCAGACCATGATATGGTGATTCTTATCGGTGTTTATTTACATATGTTGATACAGTGGTGATGGTGAGTTGTTTCAAAAGAAATTGTTCACAATATGTTGGCGCCTACGCAATCCAGCAGCTGTGTTTTGTTGTTCCCCCTCATGTTGCAGGCCAGCATCCTCCTCTTCCTCCTCTTCAGGCATTTGTGGCTCTGGTTCTAATAGGGGAATATTCCTTCGTACACAAATGTTGTGCAGGATGGCACATGTTAAAATGATCTTGCAGACCATTTCTGGTGAATATAGGAGGCTGCCACCAGTGATGTCAAGGCACCTGAATCTCGACTTGAGGATGGCAAAGGTCCTCTCGACTACGGTGCGTGTCCTCCTATGTGCCTCATTGTAGGCACGCTCTGCTGCAGTGCTTGGGTTGCCAAATGGTGTCATAATCCATGGGTGGATCCCATATCCTTGATCAGCTGAAAGAGAAAATGATTGGGATCATGTTGATGTAGCTTGCCCTATTAATATCACCTTGCATGGCAGTAGTTGTCTTGTGTTGTCTGTGACTCTTTTGTGTTATTGTGTTGATTCCTAGGCTTCTAGGATGTACCATCTGCACTGGGTTGTTTCCTTGGCAGAACGAGTGTTTGCCTGCTGACCGGTTGTCAGCAGTATGTTTTGGGATTTGCAGTACAGTGTGCACTCCCTAGCATTGTGACTTGTGATACAGGTGTTCCTGTGTCTTCACTGGGGGTGAGATGATAGTTCCATACACAAATGCAATTTGACAGTGGTGGTAACACGTTACCATCTATGTACCCTGGACATCTCATACTTTTAGACATATGCAATGGATTAATTTAAACATCAGTGAGATGCTTACATTTTGCAAGGTGACAATTATCCAAACCTCTCCATGCGTTGTGATCATTGATGTCTTGACATTAGACTGTACACTAATTTCAGATGTGTGACAGGTTCACTGCAGACCTATCAAACATGCCTAGCGGTGTCACAACCTCAGTGTGTTCCTGTTCACATGTCGCTGTTGTGGTACATGTGTTCTTTGTCCTAGAGGGTTGATGTGCAGTGTGTATATAAGTAGGTTTCAGTACTTACCAACAAGTAGTCCATTTCCATATCGTCCATCCTGGAAGTGTTGATTGATGGTACAGTGAAGGAAGATGAATGAGTCATGGACACTCCCATGATACTTTGCCACGATATTGGTGATCAATCCTTGGTGATCCACACTGGCCTGCACATTGATGGAGTGTGTGTGCTTCCTGTTGCTGTATAGGTGTTCAGTTGCAGCAGGTGGCACAAGGCGTACATGTATGCAGTCAATGGCACCAAGGACGTGTGGGAATCCATTAATGAGGTAAAACCCCTGTTTTGTCTCCTGCTGCTTCTGCTGTGTGTTTGGGAAGCAGATGTCGTGGGGTGTGAGTCCGATGATGGCATCCAGTAGTTTGGGCAGGAAGGCGCAGAATGATGGCTGTGATATCCCAGCAACCAGGGCGCCAGTGGTTTGAAAGGAGCCACTTGCCAGCATGTGAAGTACAGCTATCAGCTTGGTTTCTGTTGGGATGGTGCGGGGTGTCTGCAAGCTGGGTGCCAACTGTGGCTCAATGTTGCGCAGCAGCTGCTGAATGGCTTGCCAGTTCAACCTGTACCTCTGGATGATGTCATGTTTCCTGAGGCCATGAAGGGTTGTCCTGGTGCGGAATATCCTCTCCTGCCTTCTGCATTGCCTTTAGGGTCCCTGCTGGTGTTGTGGTAGCTGCTGTTGTTGTTGCTGTGCTCTGCATCTGCGTGCACTCTGGATGAGAAGCACCTCCATGTCTCCCTTTTGCTGCTCTGCTGTTGCTTCTGTGTGTTCTGATTAAATACAGGTGTGTTTGCCCCATTTTAACACCTGATCTGACCCAGGCGTTAATTTTTGTTGCAAATCGGGCTGTGCTACATTTTACGACTCCGCCTCCCGGCCGTGCAGGATTTTTGCCCGGTAGCATAAATACAACGCACATGCGTTTAAGTAATTTTTTGGACGCCTACCTTTCATATGATTAACGCAAGGCGGTTTCCTGCATCCAGAAAATGATACACATGGTGGGATTTTGACGTCTGCAGGCTCGGGCGTCAAAGTTTAAATATGGGGCAAGGTTTGCACCAAATGGGCGTCAAAAATTTTGCCGCACATTCGGCGCAGACGGAGTATAAATATGCGCCTTAGTTTTAACCATTCCCCATTCCTTTACCTACCAAAGAAAGTTTCTGTACAATTTTCTGTTTTAAATTAGGGAGAGTGTCACTTTTTCTTGGCGTTATCTTTGCTGTGGAGCTGAGTGGCTTTCCTTAAGGGCGCTCTCTTTTTAAACTCTTAATTGTGCTAAGGTTTCCTGTCCATGCTGCTTGGGGAGTGAGTGGTTTTAGAGTTTAGAGATCTTTGCCTGACAATGCCATGTGGATGAATGTCATTGTTTTTGTCCATGTTATTATGGGATCCATGGTCATTTTGGTGCTTAGCTGGGTTGCAATTTGATCAGTGGAAGTTTTCCCAATCTGAATGTGGTGTCAAAGCATGCTGCTAATGGGAAGTGATCGATTTCACTTCAATGTTTGTTGGACCTGGCCCTTCTTACAAGGTCATCCCCAAACATTTTGCCTTCCTCCTCCTATGTTTTCTGACCCTTTTTGCTGAGGTTAGGACTCTGGGCCCTTTACCACTGCTGATCAGTCCTAAAGTGCATTTGCTCTCCCTTCTAAACTTGGTATGATTGGCTTACACCTGATTAGCAAATGTAATTTACCTGTAAGTCCCTTGTACAGTGGTATCCCTATACCCAGGGCCTGTAAATTAAATGCTACTAGTGGGCCTGCAGCGCTGCTTGCACCACCCACAGAAGTAGCCTTTCAAACCTGTCTCAGGCCTGCTAGTGCTGGGCCTGCATGCACAGTTTACTGCCACAGGGACCTGCCATCTAAATTTACCTGCCAGGGAACTCCCCTTTTACTACATATAGGACACCCCTTCGGTAGGCTCTAGCTAGTCATATGTGCAGGGTGCTGTGAATGTAAAAGGCAGGACTTGGGCCTAGTTGTTTGGCCTGCCTTAGTAGTGACAAACAGCCTATTTGGTTTCTCACTGCTGTGATTACTGCCTTTCTCATGGGATTGCATTGGAAATGCCTTGCCTTATGTCTAGCGGTTATCGTTTGATCTATGAGTGGTAGTGTAGCATGTTTGGTATGGTTGTAATGGCAGTGAGAAATGCTGTTTACTGGTGTAGGTGGATTTTTTATTATCATTATAGAAATGCCACTTCTAGAAAGTGGGCATATCTCTGTGCTTTTGACTCTGTTGTTTTGCAGCTTGACTCCAATCCACATCTGGGGCAGAGTGACAGCTGGCCTTTGTTCATACTTTTCAGACAACCTGTACACAGGGAGGGTGGAGGTGTCACAGAGTTGCATCTGCATATTGAATGGTATTCCTGGGCTGAGAGAAGGAGAAGCGGGGCACACCTGCATTTGCAAAGGCTGTGCCCTGGCCTCACACAAAGGGCTCATTTACCACCAACTGATGTCTGGAGCCTGTGCTGGAGGAGAGAGGAGAAACTCCTAGAACCAGTTGCGACCGGTTGGATCCCCTTCTCCCTTTTTTGTAGAGACTGTGAAAAATTAGTATAAGTACAGGTGGTTTCCCCCCACATTTTCAGACAGTGTTGGACTAGACACGAGATGCTGCTAGAGGGAGTTGCCATAGACCACATTGGGACTGCTTTGCTGATGGACTGACCTGTGACCTGCTAGGTCACAAGAGGAACTGCCACTGCTTTTCTTCAGGACCCTTGTGCTGCCCTCCTTGCTGGTCCCTACAGCTTTGTGCCCCCCCAGATGTCTCCAGGGGCTTGGTGGTGTGCGCCCCCCTGCACCCTGGCCGAGAGATTCACTAGTGATGTTTACCCCTCAGGGCAGAGCAGGGCACAAGTGATGTGATCCTGACTGGACTGCTCTGGTGTGTGGAATGCACCTCATCTTTATTGCATAGTGCAGCGCATGAGGAGCACTGCGCCTGATCTGACCACAGGGTGTGAAGAGCACTGAATTTGAGTTGTCCTCTTGCCCTGAGTGCTTTAATTCTATGTAGACTACCTCTCCCGGTGCAAGGAAGTCCCCTGTGCCCCTGGGTTGGCCCCCCCGCTCCCTGGCGTGGGAAGAGGCCACGAGAGGCTAGCAGCCAGGGCGGGTTAGCGCGCTCCATCCATGGCCCCCAGGGCACAAACAGGTACTTAGGGCCAGATGTACCAAAGGATTTTACCCATTCTGTGTCTATGGGAAAAAGCTTTCGTACATATGGCCCTTAGTTTGGTGCATTCAAAGCCCCAGAGCGACTGTCTCACAGGCAGAAGCCCCGGAAGGATTGCACGGGCCCTTGCACCAGGAACAAAAGGGGAGCAGCTGAGGACGAGGCAAGCGACCCTGGACTGCTCTGGACATGCCCAAGACAGTGTGAGCAGTTGGGGAGGAGGCAGCTGTTGCCCGTAACCACTCCAGCGTGGTGGAGGTTGGCAGAGTGAAGTTCTCTCTGAAATGGGGGACCCAGATAGTTACCCCATTGCCAGGGATGCAGTGTGTGTTCCCCACCCTCCTTTTCTGTCAGGGAGGTTGCCCTGCTGTGCCCTGCATAGGGGTGCCCAGGGAGGGTTCCCCCCACCAGTCCTCACTGTGGGGATGTCCATCTGGTTGTCTTGGCGGTGGCACTTCGGGACAATACCTTACCACTGGCAGGACAGGAGGGAAACCTCGACTGAGATCCCGTACCTGCCCAGCCCCTTTTGTCACTCCCACCACCTATTTTGGAAACTGAATGCGGGAGGCTCTGTAACGTTGGGAGGTTACGTCTCAAGTGGCATAATTATAGAAGTGGTTGGACAGAGGGCCCAGTGACCAAGGTTGGTGATAACTACCTCCTGATCTATAAAACAGGTGCAGAAACTAGGTGGCCTTCGTGTAGAAGGTGTTTGGGGTGATTGCTGTGCATGTTGCCTTTGTCCATAGGATCATTGTCCTCATTATTCATGCTAGGGGTAATGCTGGGATTGGTTATGCCATTTTGTCTTGCTGTACAAATTAGCATTTCATGGCCCCCATTACCTGCCTTAGGAGAGATATTGTTCTATGACAGGGATCCAATGGGAATGTCCTCATAATATATAAGTCATGATGATATCTTAGTAAGTTAACTATGACATGTGCCTTTCTTTTTCTTTAGTGGTAATGACAACCTGACTACTGCTTTTGTTACAGAATACCAGTAATCTATATGTTTACCTGACTACTGCTTACTTGTGCAGAGTACTAGTAACCTGTGTAATGTTCTGACAACTGCTGGGTAGCAGGGTATTACTGACAAGTTGTTCTAATGATGTTGTATGCAATACAGTTTATTTTTTATAACTTGGTGTTGTGTTTCCTTTGTGGTGTATGGATTGTGTCACGTGTGTTGTATGTGTTGTGCAATCGCTTTACACATTGCCTCCGGGATAGGCCTGAGTGCTCGAGCCAAGCTAACAAGGGGATGAGCAGGGGTTATCCTGGGTGTGTAACCCTCTTGCCCTGACTAGAGTGGGTGGGTTCTGCCTGGCCTAAGGGCATACCCTAGCCAACCAGAAACCACATTTCTAACATTGGTGATCAGCGATGAGGTTAGGACTTGCGCTTGCGCAATACCATTGTAACTCTTTGTTGCACCACAAATTACACTTAGACCATCACATGCTCTTATTCTTTTTTTACTCTCCTGTTATCTCAAAACAGTCATTTTGATTTATTTCTCCTGTTTCAGATTCTTGCACTTGGAACTCTTGTTGTTTACACTTGTATTTGTCCGCATCAAAATGGAATCTACCTTTGACCCTGATAACCTGTTGTTCTATACAGAGTTAGATGGGATTCTGCAGGGAGAGGCGCATACCTGTTAGTGGAGAATCCACTATGTGGGCCCTTCAGAAAGCTCTGTTTAATTTTAGAGGAGGCGCACTGGGAAATTACTGTAAAGGAGGACCAAGAGGGGATTGGCTCTGAGGATGACCCTTAGTAGGCTCATGAGAGTAATGAGGACTCTAAGTGGGAGGATCCCCATTCCACACCCCAGGGGTATAGTGACCCCAGAGAATTTGAAGCAGAGGGAGAAGATGCCTGGTCAGGGATGCCAGTAGAGAGAGAGGACCCCATGGACAGGGAGTCCCTTACTAGGTCCTTTCCTAGGAGCACTGTCACCTCCCATTCCCAGTCACCTGAGGAGCTCAGAGATAAGGGGAAAGAGAGGGACCTGAGGCTACAGCTAGCCCAGCTGGCTGTTGAAGAGAGAAGGGCTGAGGTAGAGAAGGCCTTAGTACAGAAAGGATGGCAGAGGCTTAAAGGGTCTTTGCTAGGGAAAGACTCACCCTAGAGCACAGTCTGACAAATCTGGACTCACCATCCCTGCAGCTGGAGTCCAGTGGTGGCAGCATAATTGACTGTAGTGTCAGGGACAATGCCCACCTACCCACAGACCCAGTGCCTGGTTTCAAGAAGGGGGAGACATACGTCAGTGGCTGAGGGAGTATGAAGAAGCTCTGGTTGCATGCAGGATCCCTGAGAAGGATTGAGGGATTGGGGGAGTGGCCTAGGGAGCTATATACCTGAGGAGGGGAGGGATGCCCTACTAGCACTAGAAGGGAGTGACAGGCAGGAGTATCCCTTCATCAAAGAGGCCCTGAATAAAAGGTATGATTTCCCCCCTGAAGACTACAGGTTGAGGTTTAGAGGCAGCAGGAAGCCGTTTCACCAGTCTTGGGAGTATTTTGTGGGGGATTGTTGCAAGGCACTAGAAGGATGGGTGAAGGGTAGCACAACAAACACTTAAGAAGGGCTGTTCAATCTGATTGTCAGAGATCATATGTTCCGTTGCTGTTTTCCAGGGCTACGCCAACATCTGTTACAGAGTAAG